>NC_088284.1:102180797-102481182 GCF_036013445.1 Caloenas nicobarica | reverse complement strand
GAACAAAAGAACCATCATGTAAGATACCCGTGAGATGTAAAATTTGATCTTCAGGTCTCTTTATATAGTTTCTGACTTGCAAGTCACTTGGACTGGTAAGACCTGAGCTGTGTATTATTTGGTTATTTGTTCAGCGAATTCAATTAATGTCAATATCGGAAAAAAACCAAAAAGAAGCTGATATGTTATATTTAAGGACTGTAAGAATGCAATGGTTACACTTACAATAAACATGAAAGGGAGAATGAAAGAAATGAGATTTGCTGTGGAACACATAGTCTCCTGGGCAAAGGCTCTGATTTTTCTAATTATATACGTGTCACAGGCTGCTGTCTATTTCTGGATAATGCTCTTTATTGGGCAGGGTTTGTTTTCTATTAACTTCAACCATGTCCCTTACAACACCTTCTACAATTTTGCTGAGTTCCTTCTCTGTGGAACCAGAAATTGGATGAACAAATGTTGTCTCCAAATTGCATTTCAAGTATTTTAAATAGACAGTGCTTCAGGTGCATGATTATTTCTGAGCTAGAATGTCCGTAAAGGTGGTAGTAGTGACAGTGATTAATTTGAGATTTAGGGGAAAAAAAGAAATGTGTGTACATGTGATCAATTATAAAATATTCTAGTATACCAATATTGGAGGATTTTACAGGTGAAAAGAATGATTATTTCTCTTGGAGGCCATAGACAGAAATTACACTCAAGTAGTTGATGCTCACTGTTCCAGATACTGTAGCCATGCTAGAAAAATATGATCTCTATCCTGAAAAATTTACTTTTGAGGAGTTTAAGGAGAGATAAGAGTTGAATACGACAAAGTGATGAAAGAATTAAAAATATCTGTGAGGATTTTAATTACTCTAACAAACAGCAACCATATTATACCAATAAGTAACGCACATCTAGGCCGCATGGTATATTCTGTATTTGTATGTACCCTGAACAACTCTGCTGTCTGGTGAATCATGTTCAGAAATGGTATTTTCACTGAGATTAAAAAAAGAATTCCCGACAGAAGGGATTTCCTAATAGTGCCAAATTTTGTTCTGTAAGTGTTGATAAGCACATTTGGAGTCCTTCATCACAAAGGTACTGACAAAATATACCAAGAAGGACAGAGGAGAAAAGTGGATATTTGACAGCTAGGATTTGATCATTACTTACAATTAATAAATCAATCCAGATTGAGGTTAAAATCAAAGAAACAAATGTTCTTTACTTCAAAGGCATTCTTTGACTCAAGATATTTTTGGGGATTTTTTAATGTATATCTATGGATCAGAAAAAAAGGTAGCCTATTCTTTTTCATAAATTTAAATAGGATGCCAAGGTAAGACAGATAATATTGTAGCTGAACATTATTATGAACACACAGAGCTCTTATAATAGAGTTTTCCCTTTTTTTTTTTTTTTGTCCTATGCTGTTTTGTAAAATAAAAAAGGCTGTAAAATCTCTGCTACCTTTAATGATTTAGATTTTCAGGAACTATTTGTTATTGGTATTGGAGTTTTTAGTTTGTTCAGGCCTCTTATTACTGTCCTGAAACAACTGATGATCCTTAGCTGATGACTGCTTCTTTATGATGTTACAGCTGTGATTGTTTAAAGGTATCAATGATATGTGTATAGGGAGAGGTAACGTTTTTATTATACCAATTGATACATTTGGAGAAGCAGCTGGGGAGAAAAGAAAAACAAGCATGATTTCAAGAACTCAAATTCTTTCTGGCCTAAGAACTCATCTCATAGTATTAACTCATAGTTAATTCCTGCAGAAGCTGCCTGAAAAGTAAGATGGAGTAAGGATGACATCAAAAGCAGTTTAAAGCTGGAAACAGGCCACCTTTTTACTTTCTTCTTCTGAAGCAGGCATTCTTCACTCTACTGTCATTTGATGATTTAAGGTATTGGTATGAAGATATATTATAACATCTTCTAGTCTTTCCAGTGTCTCATTTTAGAAGACAGATATTTTCTGTACTGTTCATTAAAGGCTATATTGCATTTCCTTGGCTTTATAAAATGCATGTATAAAAGTGTGTATGTTTTTATGGAGTATGGTTCTGAAATTCTGAAGACTTCTATAAACCGTATTTTGACTTCTAGCGTTTCCTAACCAATCTGAAGTACATATTTTCTGTAGTGTATTTCATTACAAACACCTGCTTACTAAATTAAGCATCAGTCATTCGTTGTTGAATAGTTTGCATTAATAATGTATTAATCCTCTTCTGGTCAGCTCCTCTAATCTCTCTAAATAGCTCTTTATAAGAATTTAAGAGGAGAATCACTGAACTGTTTGAATTTTGCCTTTTTAGGCAGCCCTCAGCTGTTACCCATCATTATGCGCTCTTCTTATGTTAATTTTTAGTGTACTAGAAAGGTGTCTCTACCTCTTCCTGTATTTTGGGATTTTATTCACTCTTTACACAGGTAGACAAAACCTAATCATTTTGGTGTACCAGTGTTGTTTTGTCATATAAATTTATTTTGTTTCCTCGCTTCTGATACTTTTATTGAAAATAATCTAATTTTAAGAGATTAAAGGCAAAGGTTGCTGATACCTATGCACTGCCTTTCCAAGCACATTTAATGAATTAAAATTTAGAAATTTGAAATCTGGAAGTTTATAAAGAATAGGCATCTAGAACTCATGAGCAATCTGGATAAAGCTATCATCTTAGTGAATCTGAATATAATATGTATAAGAGCTTGATTACTGAGAATGCTCATGCCGGACTGATTTTGGTACTCTATAGAACCATTGTGGTGTAACATAGCAGAATCTTACTGGGACTCAGATGAAGAGTGATGTGAGATTGATTGTTTCCAAACCAGAATCTTTAAAGCATAAAACAAGATCTGTATTCCTGAAAAGATAAACTTTGAATTTATGTTGCTGTTATAAATCTGGTTTTAGAAGAGGGTTTTGGTTAGCTTTTAAAAGAAGCTTAGTATCTAGCATGCTTTAACGTTTATTGTACAAAAAGGTACAGTGTTTTAAATTTGCTATTTCTAGAAAATGTATATGCTTGCCTAATTCCTTTCCTCTCTTTTAATGTGCTCATTAAATAGTAAACAATTAAAATGAAATTCAATTTTGTATGAAAACTTTGTGGCAGAAATGTATATCTATTACTGTTACAGTCAGGAGTGTAAAACATGGATGCAGACAAAATAAAAACTTCGTGCAAATAAACATAGAGTAACGTAAATGTAACAACATACCAGAATGAGTGAATTTTAAATTGATCTCTGCTCTTGGGTTGATCTGCTACCAAAGAAAATTAAATATTTACATTTATATTTAAATTTCATGTAAAGTTTTATGGGTGGGTAGTTTAAAACTTGTTTTACTACAGGGTAAGTAGATTTTTAAAAAATATTTATTTAGCACATGCCATTCAACTTGGAAAAAAAATAAAGGAAGAAAGAATGGCGGAGCCAGATTAATGATGCAGATTTTGTAAGATCTTATCATACCATAGCATGTGGTAATATGGGTCCATCACTTTTCACAGGGGAAGGGCTTGAGTTATCTGAAATGTGTATTAGCAAATACAATGGATTATTTCAAAGGAGCCTTTGAAGTTTTTGAAAGCAGTTCCACTGATCGCTGTGTTTGAAAGTGATATAATTTTATTGTAAGTCAAAAGTGCATAGGGTTAGATGATATGTGCAGTGATTGAAGTAATTATTTATTTACTGAGGAAGCCATATGAAATGTTAATTAAATAAGAAACAAAGTGATGACATTTAGAGTAGATTGCATGTTCGTCTCAACATTTAAAAAAAGAAAAATCAATTGAACACGCTGCAGTTTTGAAGAAAAATAATTTTGCCATTTTGGAAACTTGTGGCTATGTTGGTCATGTATAAAATTAGATTTATAAATGATGATTCTTCCAAGTTGGAATCCTTTCAAGTACATATGATTTTATTTTGGATCAATAATTCAGTTGTGCTTGGAATAGGTTGAGGGTGCATGTGCAGCTTTGGTAAGTGCAGTATAGTGTGCATCTCCATGAAATTATCCAAAGCTGTCATGAAATTTATCATCCTTTAAAAAGTAATGAATACAGATAGGTTAGTAAACATAGATAGGTAGTATTCAGTGTTAGTAAAACAACTGCAGTCCTGATGAAATATTCTCTCTTGTTAAGACAGTGTTAAATTCATAAACTTTTTCTGTTCCAGGTGTCTCTAAGTACATTTTAGATGTCAGTGTTTGGTAATTATTGCATACATACTGTATGTTTCAGATTTAACACAAGCTTCTGCTTACAGGAATCTAATGACCAGGTGTGTTTAATTTCCTATTATGGTGGCATCTGTCACTCAAAATGTCAAAAATACATTATAAATGCCATAAACAAAATCAGCACTATGATGATCTTGATGTCAGTGATGTGACAAGCGTACTTTTCTTTCAATTTAAAAACTTTTTTATTTATTATTAACTACTCTCCTTTTTAGTTCCAGCGTTAATTGTCTTCCATGCAAATTTGGTTTCATTCTGCTTTTATTACTGAGAAGTCTTCACATCAGAATGCAGAAGCATAGAACTAAAGTAAAATAAAACATATTTACATTGAAGAGATGAATTTGAGATATTTTAAACTTTCCCGCTTTTAGATTTTTTTAATCTTTCTTCTGCAGAATATTCTATGTTTGAGCCATGGTAGGTTGAGATAAAGTGCAGAAATTGTTGGAACCTGAAGCTGAAATGTATGTAGGTTAATCCATGTTACTGGGAGAGGGAAAGCATTTGGTGTTTAAGTGACAGGGCAGAAAAAGAGAAGCTAGTGCTGAAAAATTGTAGAAAGTTATGTTTTTTCTTGCCACCAAGCAAGTCTAAGAATGAAATAATAGTGATATTCTGTAAGAGGTAATTAGTTTGGAATTAGTTTGGAAAGAGCAGTGAAGAAGTCATTTTTCTGTCTGCTGGATGTGGTTGAGTGTATTAAGCATATGGCTCCAGTAATCCCCTGTGCTGCTATTGACTCTTGGAGGTGGAACTGGAGAGCCAGGTCTTGTCACACATTTGTTTCCTTACTGCTGTGTGCTGCCTGGGATTTTAACATCTGAATCCAGTATTGGGTCATTGTGCACAGAGTGTCTTTACGTATCTACTGCCTTACAATAAGTGAAATAAAAAGCAGAGAAACTTGAATTTTGATGGTGAAAATGAGAAATAGGAAATTTATTATTGAGAGGATAAACAAATTCCTGAAAGTACGTGTTGTGCTATATTATAGGCAATAAGAGCCTTCGACTTCGCTTCTGTGGAAGCTGTTAGATGGAGCAAAGGAGCTGTGAAGAGTGATAGATCTTTCACTGATCTTGTGTGCCTATAACCTCCATCAGAATGGGACATCAATTGCTTAGCTTATAGAATTCTGGAGGTATCAAGCATTAAGATACACATCTTCAGTTTTTTAAGGGAGCAAAGAAAATGACTGTAGCTACTTAAGCTACTTATTTTGTTTTAATATATATATATATTTTTAAACTGTTGATTGTCAGCCTCACCTCCATCCCTGGGAAAGTGATGGAACACCTTATCGTTGGTGCCATCTTAAGACATATCAAGGATAAGAGGGTCATCAGGGACAGTCAACATGGCTTCACCAAGGGGAAGTCGTGTTTGACCAACCTCATAGCCTTTTATGAAGACGTAACAAGGTGGATTGACGATGGCAGAGCAGTGGATGTGGTCTACCTTGACTTCAGCAAAGCATTTGACACCGTCTCCCACAGCATCCTCACGGCAAAACTGAGGGAGTGTGGACTGGATGATCGGGTAGTGAGGTGGACTGCAAACTGGCTGAAGGAGAGAAGCCAGAGAGTCGTGGTCAATGGGGCAGAGTCTGGCTGGAGGCCTGTATCTAGTGGAGTGCCTCAAGGGTCAGTTCTGGGACCAATACTGTTCAATATATTCATCAATGACTTGGATGAGGGAATTGAGTGTACTATCAGCAAGTTTGCTGATGACACCAACCTGGGAGGAGTGGCTGACACGCCAGAGGGCTGTGCTGCCATCCAGCGAGATCTGGACAGGCTAGAGAGTTGGACGGGGAAAAATTTAATGAAATATAATAAGGGAAAATGTAGAGTCTTGCATCTGGGCAGGAACAACCCCAGGTTCCAGTATAGGTTGGGGAATGACCTATTAGAGAGCAGTGTAGGGGAAAGGGACCTGGGGGTCCTGGTGGACAGCAGGATGACCATGAGCCAGCACTGTGCCCTTGTGGCCAAGAAGGCCAATGGCATCCTGGGGTGTATTAGAAGGGGGGTGGTTAGTAGGTCGAGAGAGGTTCTCCTTCCCCTCTACTCTGCCCTGGTGAGACCTCATCTGGAATATTGTGTCCAGTTCTGGGCCCCTCAGTTCCAGAAGGACAGGGAACTGCTGGAGAGAGTCCAGCGCAGGGCCATGAAGATGATTAAGGGAGTGGAGCATCTCCCTTATGAGGAAAGGCTGAGGGAGCTGGGTCTCTTTAGCTTGGAGAAGAGGAGACTGAGGGGTGACCTCATCAATGTTTATAAATATATAAAGGGTGGGTGTCACGAGGATGGAGCCAGGCTCTTCTCGGTGACAACCAACAGTAAGACAAGGGGTAATGGGTTCAAGCTGGAACACAAGAGGTTCCACTTAAATGTGAGAAGAAACTTCTTCTCAGTCAGGGTGACGGAACACTGGAACAGGCTGCCCAGGGGGGTTGTGGATTCTCCTTCTCTGGAGACATTCAAAACCCGCCTGGACGCCTTCCTGTGTAACCTCACCTGGGTGTTCCTGCTCTGGCAGGGGGATTGGACTGGATGATCTTTTGAGGTCCCTTCCAATCCCTAACATTCTGTGATTCTGTGATTCTGTGATTGAAACTGGAAGATTCTTCTGCACTGTATAGGTGACCCAAGATATTACAATATATATAGTTAAATCATTATGTTTTCTCCAGAAAAAAAAAAAATCTTTCTATTGAATAGGCTGTGAAATATTTTGTAAAATGAGTGTGCTATTTTTTACTTTGAGAAATTAAGAAAAATAACACTGGGTTTATATATTGACCCTCAAAACAGAACTGCTGTATTTTTAATACGTGACATGGTATAATAAACTGTGCAGAATTATAATGATTGAGTACAGTTACACCAGTTTAGGATCTGGCTTGCAAACCTTAGAAAGGCAGCGTTTACTGTTACACCACTGCTCATGATGGCTCTGATACTTTTTTTTGTGAATTGAGGAGCTTTGTGGAAGCTTCTAATTTTCATAGTACCACTACCATGATGAACTGTAGCTCATTACTGTAAACTGATGGCAGCTGTTAAAACTATTACAGGCAGAGACTTTTTATTTAAGGGAAACATTAGGCAGTAACTGGTAGATTTCTGACACAGTATTACATAAAGCTTCCTGTTAGGAAGGAGAGCAAAGAGAAATGGATTTGAACCCATTAGTATCAGAATTACGTGTCAAAAAGCTAGAGCAGAGTTCAATTTATTTCTGCAATAAAGTGTAAGCTAGAGATTGACTTGACAATTATTTTACCTTACATTGCTCTGGTTGTTCTGAGATGACTATTCCAACATCAAATCATCTTGTTTGGACATCTTTTACTGAATAACATGCTAGTCTAAATATGCATTATGTTATGCAGGAGCTAAAACTCAGAAGGTTTTTCAAGTAGAAATGAGGGTTTTATTATTATTTTTACTAAAGGATGTATATACAGTGGAAAATATTTGGTATAGATTTAAAACAACTGCATGTGTTTCTGCTAAATCTGGTGTATGTGTTGAATAGGGTTTACGTTGTCACTGAAAGGATAATCTTTCTGAAGCTTTTAGTAGCTTGGTCTAAGCGATATAAATAATCTCTCCCAAAACATTTGTCTTCCCTAAGCCAGCCACTGAGCAGGATTGTTGCTTCTGTTTGTCAGTCTCCTGTTTCCCTAACAATTTTCCAAGATAAGTGAGAAGAAATTATGCAACCACTTTCTTATTATAAATTTCCACTTTGAGAAGAATATTTTTATTAACATTTTTGCCTGTTTCATATATATAGCTTCCAACTGGACAGTGAGGTCCATGAATTCAGATCCTTAACCTTGTGCATTGTAGCTGACTTTTATCGGAATGGCAAATCTGACTGTTTTTCTTGTCTTGAAATCATGATTCTCTAAAGAACCGTTATTTAATTTCCTAGTTGTGTAGCATATATTTTTTTTAAGAGGATTGTGTTCATTGTCCTCATATTACCCTCTGAAAACTCACATGGCATTTCACAGAAAACTTATTAACATTTTTATAAGTAATTTATTACACTGGTGTGCAGATTCTACTGGCAGGTTTTCCTGTGCCTTCGCATACTTTAATGGAAGACGATGTCATACTTAGGGGTGATGCAGAGAAGCAGAATGCTGCTTGCGTTGCGTCTTGTTGTATGTTTGTATTCTGATCTTCTGTGAACTCTGGGGGCAAAACTAATCCCAGCATCAGAGGACTACAGAGTATTGTGGGATTCCTGGTAGGACATACTTGCCCCTGCAAATTTGACATTGATGCTGAGTACCTTCAGCGTTAGATTTAGAATCGCCTCAATAACCAGATTAAACAGAATATCCTTCCTAGCAGGCATGTGGAAAGGCAATTCCATGGGTTTGGAATAGCCAGGGTGAAACTACAATAACTGTTCCCTGTGGGTTCTCTCATCTCTGTGGCTGCAGAAGGACCAAACAAATTTACCTACCTAGGTAAATTGTTACATGAATTCTAGTTGTTTTAATCACAAAACTTACTTGAGTAATATATATTTATTGTACTGATTTAAAGCCTGCTCATTATAAAAATCAGCCTATAAAAAGAGATTGTATGTATGTAGGAAGAGAATTTCTTTTTGCCAGGAATTTCTCATGCATAAATACAAATGAATATTCTAAACGTAAATGTTTGGCTGGATTATTCCTCGGAGACACATACTGATTTCTGTTGTCACCCTTCAGTGAGATTTAGTGTAGTTTACTAGGAAATCCTTTCCAAGCACATACTGAAAGAAATGTAAAATATTATTTCCTTGACAGTCAGTGAAAAGAGACAGATTAAATGTTAACAAATTAACTGTGTTTACTCCATCATCTCCAGTGTAAGGGTCTTTCAGCTTTTAAAAAATAACTTGCTTGATGCTTATAGTATTCAGGTCCATATTGTGCTTGATGTGCTAGAAAGTATGTTTTCAAATTTGTAGCTCAGCAAAAAGAGAAGCTTTGCTTTTCCTGCTTTTTCTTTGCAGATCTACATGTAGAGTTGTGCCCCTCTCACCATAGTGGGAAGTACTGTACAATTTTGCAGCTTAGACTATTCTATATTGCAAGTAGTATGACTCTCATAGTAAACTATGTGTGATGGCCAAGTTTAATCCTAAAATATCTTCCATTCAGCTTTCTAATAAACCCGAAATGCATAAATTGTTGAATGTTACAGTGGGTTTGATAATTATGGATTATAGTAATTTTGTACTTCAGTAGTTAAATACAAATATTCTTCTACAAATATGGTACTTTTACTTTTCCCCTTCTTTGTTATTTAGAAGGTAGAAAATATATTTTAACAATTCAGTCAGACTGGAGGGTAATCTATGAAGAGTTTATTTTCACAAACTATGTAATTTTACAGCTACCTAAGAATATATCCAGACTGTTAAATCTTTGTCCCTTCTGTTTTTTTAGCATTTACTAGGAGATTAGAGAATAAGAGAATGTTCTTCAATTAATTGGAGAGAACTTTGCAAAACATGAGTATCTGACAGACCAGGTATTTTTTTCCCAAATAGTTATCAGAAGTTTTAGTTCAATCTATGTTGATTAAAACAAAGAAAACCTATGCAGCTGCAAACATTTTGATTAATACTATCTTTCACCTCTCAGTTCTGCTAGTCATGGTCACTTGTGCAGTCAGTTTGGTTAGTTTGCAAGTAACCCATGGAGTTTTATATTAGAAATGCAATAAGTAAAATACAATCATTCTTATGTTTAAAATAAGAACTAAAAATATGTGACAGAACCAGGTAAAGGCAATATCCTATATCAGAAAATAAGAAAGAAAATAACTATAATACGCTGGAAAGGAATGCTGATCTTTGTAGGTCAGCAGTATTAACTGGTATTGATTATGTGATTAGAAATTAAAGAAGTTATTTTAAAACTTACATAATATTTTTATGTCTTGCAAGCACTGTTAGATGTCAGTCTTGAACTACTTGAAATAGATGAGTAATAATAAATATCAAGATCATCTAAGAATTCATAAGAAATTATGTTCAATGGCTACAAAATCTGAAAAATTTGTTACTTATATAATATTGTCAATAAATAGTTTAAAAAATATTTTTTTAACATATAGGAGATGATACTACAACGTTGCTGTACATTACTGTATTTTAATAAGATTTAAATAATAATTACTATCCACTGCTTTGCCTGTTCTGTGGATAATAACAAACATACAGACTTGGAAGAAAAACTCAGCTTTTGTTCTTTCAAGGAAACAGTGATGCTTGTGGTTGTATAATATGTGGTTAGTAACAAAGTTACAAATATTAAAATTATACACCTATGTGTTTGTATTTCCTCAAAACATTTGGGAATATTTGGAATTCAGATTTTTTTTATGATCTCTCTCTGATGTACTTCAAGGAAAAAAGCAAAAAGACTTCAGGAAAAGTATTAATCTTTGTGGTAAAACTGGCTTTATAAAAAGTCAAACAAGCAGAGGCATTTTAACATAATTTTCTCCTGACTTAAACAATCTTAATTTTATCACTTTGCCAAACTGTATTCCTTTGCATGAAGTATGTGCGGCAGATACTTGTGAATTTGCATTTTCATTAGATTTAGCATTCAGCACCTAATGCCATAAATTTGTTTTTGAAACTCTTTAATTCCCCTGAGTGTTTCAGCATATTGAATGCTATTTGCTTTGTATTATGTTGGCAGCAAATTTGCAGTGAAAATGCTGTCAATATATATTCATAGCTAACATTGTTAACTAAAAGCAATATTGTTTTTCTATTGTAAGCTGTCACAAATGTTTGGCACCCTGTAGTGTGAGCCAAAAAAATGTCAAAGAAAGGAATGAATATTTTTGAAGAAAAGTGCAGTGATAGTGTCAAGTTTTCTGTATTAAAATACATTCCTGTTTGTACAGACCTTTACAATTGAGAAGACTGTGTTTTGTAGTAATGTGAAGTTAGAATATTGTGAGAATATGCAGGCTGCTACAAATATTATATTAAATCATAGAACCATAGTAAATGATACAGCCATTTTACTTTCCAGTGTAATGTAATGCTCATCAGGTTGTAAAATGCATTCTACTAAACCCAATAATTATTTTATTAAAAGACATACTATATATGTGGAAAATGAATGGAAAATATTCTGCATTTTTGCCTGTTTTTGAAGATGAAGTATATAATTAACAAGAACAAATGCAAAGTTTTTAACATTCTCCTAGGGACTATCCTTATCTTTCTGTAAGTCACGCTGATTTTGCTTATTTAAATGTGTGTATTCCTTTTTCCAATCATTCATTCTTTCCTAATGAAATTGTTATGTTTTTGTATCTGCATGCTATTATAAGAATGCCTTAGCACAAAGTATTTCAGATAATTTCTGTGGGGAGAAATGTGTTGTAAGAACAAAAAGAAAAAATCTGTATACCACACAAATAACCATGTTAGTGCTATTAATAACAAATACCCATAAGTTAAAACAAGACAAACGGCAATATTTTCTGCTACTTTTGCAAATATATTAAGCCAGAGAACTTGTGACCTCAGCAATGTAAACAGAAACTTCTAGATGAGCAGTCAGAAGAGGCACAATGAAGTTCTCGTGCCCCAAGCTGGCTTGTCTGGGATCAGTACAAACTTCAGGGGACAGCAGTGGAAAAGACTGTGACAAATGAATACTTCAGCCCTGTGCATTTCTCTCACTGAAGTGTCAGAGCTTCAGAAAGACACAGATTTTCTAGTATTCTCATCTGTCCCAGGTAACATTTTTCTATATTCACTTAGGTGAAAAGATTAATCCATATATAGTGAAACACTGGAAAACCCAGAAATGTTGTAATTCATGACACTTTGTGTCAATCTTTAGAAAACTGTGCTGTTTTCTGAAATTCCTGAGTCATGACATGTAAAACTTAGGAAACATTTTTGGCAAAACATTAATATATTGAATATTCAATATAATGTCCAAAAAGGAACTTAAATATTCTAATCTACTGTTCAAATACAATAATTGGTAAATCTGGTTGACCACTATTTTTCATCTAGCAATACATTGGTGATACATATTAATGTGCATTTTCTTCTATGGTATTGGCTCATATCCCAAATACACACCACCTGATCATGCTACATGATGCCAATAATGCTTTAGTTTTCCCTTGCAGCTAATCTCACCCCTCTACTTCATAGTAACCTTCTCTGCTTTCCACACTGATACATATCCTGCTAGGGGAATACAGGTGCCACAAGGGATTTCACAAGGTCCCTGTTATGGACTCGCTATTTTCAAACAGTTTCCGATAAGTGCAAAATAACCCGAATTTCTATTGACTTTAGTGAGATTTCAGTACTATTAGCACCTTGGAAAATTGGCACTTATATATACTTGTACCAATCTCTATACAATCTCTCATGTGCTTTCAAATAAGTTTGCATAAAACTTCAGAGCTTTCTGCAGTGATAATAGAACAATATATGACGTTCAAATCTGTGAGAGAAAGTGTCTTGCCCTGGACTCATGGTTTTCCAGATTATTCCAAGATCTTGAGGGTAATTGAGTCTAATGTGTATCTGGAGAGGCAATATACTTGGGCGATTCAATTCACAGGTGAATAGTATTTCTTTAAGCCAATAAAAAACTTTAACATTTCTTAAATAGCTCATTAGATAGAGATTGCTAATTTTGAACAGGAGATAGTACTTCATCATACAGACAAGTGACAAAATGGACCAGTGGTTTTTATCCTTAATTTGACACACTTTTGTTCGATGGCAGAGAGATGCAGGGTCTTTCTAAGATTGTTTATCTTATTTTGGTTTAACAGATTTAATCATGACTATATCAATTTTCCACGAAGTGTTTTGTGTCTTGAATCATAGAATGTTTCAATCTTGTACAGGTGTGGAATAACTGTGCAGCTCATCCTACCGGAAAGCTTTGGACTTCTGTGCATCATGGAGGAATGCACCTTTGTAGAATTTTCAGAAGTGTTTATGCAGCTTTAGCAAACTATGTGTCATTTTATCTGGCAGTTAGATTTCTATAATTTCTTGCTATTGTTAAGAGTTCCTTTCTATTATTTACTTTACTGTATACTGTGCAGGGGGACCTTCTTCACCATTTTACTGTTGCTTCGTTAGATGTGAATTTGATGCTGCAGGAAGAATGAAGATGTGTAAACCAAGTTATGAATCATGCACAAATCTTTGTTTCTTTGTTTTTTCCACATGTGGTTGTTTAAACACTTGTTTTCCTTCTATTACTCTTATATGAAATAAAATTGTATCTTTTTTTACACTTGAGAGTTTAGACTTTATAAAAGATGAAGGCCTGTTGCTTGTGCCCCTTTGGAGAAGTGATGCCACAGAAAGGAGCAGGACATTTTTAAACTTCTTCAGTTAGCCAGAATTATGCTTACCCCTGCTGAGGAATTTATATGGAAGACTCTTCCAAGATGTGTTACCCTCTTTTCTACTAGAAGAAATGACTCAGAATTCTCCCGTGGGTGGCTATTGCAACAGTGGAGCATGAAGACCGAGAAATTAATAAAGTAAATAAGAAAGACAGTAAATATAGACCAAAACATTCTCATTTACTGTTAGAAATAAGAGAGGAACAGTATTAAGGTACATAGATAAAACAAACCAGCACTTATCCATGGTGAAATCTATAAAATGTCTTCGATTGCTCAAGGGATCTTTAGATATAGCATTATTTCCTCTATCTTATGGATGACTTGACCACCTTCACTATGAATTTTTCATGATTTTCCTGACCCAGCAGCTCTTGCCTGTGGAGAGAGTAATACAGTATTGATTTGGGTGTTAGGTTTCTGCCTTTTTTGCCACAATAGGATTTTTGTAGCCTAGAAACCTCAATCCCTGATTACTCATTAGAGACTTGAACAACTTTTCTTAGATCTGGAATGTAAAAGAAAAATCACTTTGTTACTTTTGTCATAGGTAGCCTTTGTAGTGGAATTTCAGCTCATTTTGATAATGGATTGTAGTATTATTAAGCTTTCCTGATGGAATGGGCACTACTAGGCCTTCAGATTGCAAAAATACTGTTGTTTGTTTAACAATTAGTGTGTTTGCAGCAGAATTATACTGGTGAATGTGCTTATTTAGAAACATACAGCAAAACAGTAGAATAAGTAGGGGTCTGTCCTCTTGCATTCATCCTGGCATTGATGTCTTGGTGACTTATTTTCTGTGCCTCTCAGGCATATTAGAAAATGGAAAAGAGGCCATGATGTTGCTATTTCTCATTTAATCTTTTTTTTTTTTTTAAATAAAAAATCCATATCTTACATCCTCTGAAAACTTACTCTCAGCATTGCCATGGAAACAAGATTTTTAAAAGGGACTTAACTGAAATTTAGTAGCAGTTTTTATTTCTCTGTGATTCATACTTCATAAAAATGCAAATGTCACACTAATACATGTTTTACCTTAATATTTTATACCACCATTTAGTCTTATTTGGTCTAATGTTTTTCTTAATTAAATTTTGAGCTTCTTTGAATGATTTTAAATTTGTACTGGGGACGTATCAAGCTTTAAATTTTGACTGTGTGACACACAATTTAAGATACTGTCATAGAGGAAAATCAATCATTTCAACCTGTAATCACAAGCACAACAAAAGATTTAAAAGATTTTAAAAGCCTTTTGTTCTGACTGGAAATTTCTTGGCCTTTACAATCTTCCTTTCTAGTAAAGTGTCACAGCAAAAAGCATTTTATCATTTCTATTTCTTTGTTTTTCACTTTATTCCATCTAACTATGTGAAGTTGTTTAGAAGATAAATTGTACTGCTTTCCTAAATAAAGCTTTTATTCATAGTTCTCTTAAGAGGGGTATTTTGATTAGCCAAAGCTACAGTGTATGCATTGGTATACTCACATACTTATATCAACATGTGTAAATAAACTCCATTAATTTAGCATTTTAAATGGGTATAAACATGCCACTGTTGACAATGGTAGTTCAAAAATGAAAATAGATCTGTCATTCTCTTCTGAGTACCTGTTTGATCAGAACTCACATGACATACAGCATTTTGCATTTTAAAAATGAAAATTAAGAACATAGGAAAATAGTGTAGTCACAGAGAAAATGCAGAGATATAGGAAGGCTTCCACCTTGTTGAATTCATTTTTTTATTAAGAAACTAGTCTCAAATATTTTTACACCCTTTGTCTTAGTTAAGATTCACTTTGTTCATGCTCAAGACATGTTTATTGTCCACACTCTGCAGACACCTTATTTTGATTAAAAGGGTAATGGATGTATGTCAAATGATGAAAGGAGTCTCAAACTATCTTTGAAGCAAAATTTTGTGCAAATTTTCAATGAAATTAACCAGCATGAAATATTTATAATAAAGTTCTGGGTAAGAGGTAAGTTTTCCCATCAGACAATGATTACATGAATTCATCCACTCAGTAGAGTCCATGGAAAAATGCTTTAGATATATTTATAGGGTTTAATGCAAGTGAAAAATAAGTATTTTTATTGCTGAAATTGTCAATTATTTAAATTCATGAGCCTATTAAATAAATATATCATCATTGCCTATACTACAAATGCATCTAAAAGCTTAGAAACATGTTGGTCAGATTCCCAGGGCTGCCCACTCAAATTTAGATGAGGATGTATAAAAGCTTTCTTTTGTAAACACAGCAAGTCCTGCAGTTTGAGCAGTGTGTTTGCCCATTTTTGCATGCTCAGCTTATGTACATCTTTCTGAAGATTAATGCTTGACATGCTGGGTAGGTTGTACTAAACAGAAGAAAAGACAAAATTCTTCAAAATATCATAATATTGAGGAGCGGTGCACACACATGCGCGCACGTACAGAAACAGTAGTGGAGAGCCAAAAAGATATATTTGAATAGTAATCAAATCTGACTATTGTACTGAAACAAACAAACAGAACTGTTCAGCATTGCCTTTCACTACAGACAGTTGCTAATGTATTAATAAACCCACCTAATTGACACTATCACTGTTTCTATTGCTTGCACTGTGCTACTCACAGTGTTCAGTTTTTCCTTTTTTCAATACACTGTTGTTTCTGCCTGTCTCTAAAGATGAGAGATATTTTTCCAAGTTAATGAGATTCCTATTTTGCTTAAATAAGATACGTATTCATTATCTTTCTGTTTTAAAATATAATTGCTATGAATGTGTTCAACAGTTTGACTTGTGTTCCTCATCCTGTACTCCCTAATTGACTGAATTAATTAAGAATTGGTGTTTGCCCATAAAAGAGTGAATGAGCAGACTCAGTACTTCATGTCAGGAATGAAACCATAAATGAACATAATTATGTTTCACCTTCCTATTTACTCATTTCTGTGGGCATAAGCATTTAGTTAGTTGCATGCAATATATTGTCTTAAACAGTTTCATTTACATTTTGAGTTTTAAGAGAGGAAGGGTAAAAGAAAAGTTAATGACTAGAT
The DNA here is from genome assembly GCF_036013445.1 of Caloenas nicobarica. NCBI lineage: Eukaryota > Metazoa > Chordata > Aves > Columbiformes > Columbidae > Caloenas > Caloenas nicobarica. The sequence continues at coordinate 102,464,415 of NC_088284.1, read as the reverse complement.
AATGATTTCTTTCTGAAAGGCTGAACATCACTTCTAATATTCAATTTGCAGAACATCAGGGTAGAAAACACATTTCTGACACTTTTTTTGGTAACTACTTCATTTGAAATGAAATTCTCAACACAGAAAAAGAGAGATAATTTTGAGTCTAGGTTCCAGGGTGTTATTCCTACATATGTTTATGGTATCGTGTAGTGAAGGTGTCTTCTATCTTTATTGTACAATATACTTCTTTAAAAACATCAGACATGATGATGATGGCTGCCATTTTGTTTAAAATAATCTATATTATAGAGTCAGAATAGCACGGCTTTTATCCTTAAATTTACATAACCAACACAATATTCTTCTTCTATTTTGACTGCTAACTGCATGGAAAATGAAATTCATTTCAACCGGCACATTGCTTGTTATAATTTTGCTTTTTTTATGGGATTGCTTTTCCTGTCCCTAGAGAAACCCAGCATTATATTAATGATTTGGATAGGCTTATTGAACAGTAAGCAGTTGCTTTGTCTCTGTGAGGGATTCTACTATCCAATAGCAAGATCAGATAGGAGAATAATTTGGCATTTTTATACAGGAACATTGTATTGCTACTGGATTAAAATAAAACTTAGTGATTATAGACTGGTTTGATATATGTCAAATAACAAAGTGCTAACTGTAAAGAAGAATGCTGTATTAATTAATTCTAAGGTGAATCAAATTAAATAGATTGATGAGCAACAAGATGCGCAGCTGAAGATTTCGATTTAAAAAGCTTAGAATTTGAGAAAGTAGAGAAATTACAACATAATGAGAACTTAGTGGTCAGTGGTTGAACATCCCTCCATCACCCTTCCCCCTGCTTCAAATACAGAAGTAATACAATGCTGGACAGAAAAGGCTTTATCTCGCAGTTTTTTGAATTCTTTGTTATCACAAACTCCTACATTTAGCCAACTAACCTTTAAGGTGAAGTATTCCTCTAGGAAGACTGTTCCAGATGTTATTCGTCTGACAGTTAGAGGTCCTCTAATTTCCTAGCTAGGTGTATTTATAACCACTTAATACCCATTTGTTCTTTTTTCAATATTATTCTTAAGATTAACTGGCAATTCTGCCTCCCTATGGCTTCTTTCTCCTATGTTGTTATGAAGAGCAGTCATATCCATTTCCAGACTTCCCTTTTCCCTAAATTAAAGTCAGGCCCTTGAATCTCCTCTAAAGATCTATGCCGCCTTCTTTCCTGCTTATGGCACTTGTGTTCATCATTTCTTTTTTCTATTTGCATCCCTCTTTCTTGAGCATGCATGACAAGAAATGAGACAGTTTTTTTGATTTGGTCTGTGTCTTTTGCAATTCCTTTCTCCTTGCTTCAGATGCAAGTTTCTGATACTGTTTCCCTTTTACTTTAAAGGTATTGGAAGTCTTTTGCATACTTGAACTGGTAAGCTCTGCAGAAAAGCTGACCTCAGTAATTATTTTCCATAAGTTCCCAGTATATGCCCTTTTGAAATAAAGGATGCTGCTTGCTAATCTGTTTTCACATATCTTTCTGTTTTCTCTGAATGGATGTAACTTGTGATTACTTTCCTTAAAGTATTTTTATGACCACTTGTCTGTAATATACCATTTACAAAACACGTCTTTAACTATATATAGATTACCTACTTCTGCTTCCATCAGTATTGTTATTCATACTTCTGCCATTCATTTACCGATCTTCCTATGCATTAAACCCAGGTTTGTCTTAGTTTTAAATTATAGCTCCTTTTATCAGCTATTTGATCTCAGAAAGTTAGTACTTCTAGATCTCCAGTGGTGTCATTCCCACTTCAAATACCCTACGGATATCTCACAGTAACTGAAAATCCTTAAACTTCCCAAAATACCAGTCTTTAAGTCACCTTTGATGTTTTGTCACTCTTCTTGTGGTGACTAAAATCATTCCACTGTAGATCACTTTTGTGTCTGCTTCTTCAACCTTTTTTTTTTTCTTGCCCAGTAGATTTTCTGTTAGGGAGAGAGCAGTGTTATTGGCCCTGACATGAAGAACAATCAGTGGAATGTTACCCATGTCCAGCACGGTTCTTCTCTTTGCCCTCAATTCTGTGTCCTTGCCACCTTTCTTCCTGGTATCCAGATCACTCCTCTTGTCTTGCTCCACTTGGAGGACAAAAGCTTGTTTCATGGTTAAACTAGCTTAGAGCACTAAAATTCTGCTTCAAGTTTGAAGTACAGCATCAGGACTGTACAAAGAATTGTCTGTGCCAAACATGTACTTTAGTTAGATCAATACCTTAATTCTTTACTTCCATTAATGTAAACTATAATCTCAAAATAATGAGATATAAATACCAAAGTAGTGTGCATAAATTAGTGACCTCCTATTGTCCTTGGATAGCCCCGAGCAGTAAAGCACTGGAAGAAAAAGTGCTGTAATGTTGGTTGTCACAGAAGTGTTATTTCAGGTTTCAGATTATTACACAGCAGGAATTTTATCAAGTATGGGAAATCTGTGCAATGTCTTTCTTTCTCATAATATTAAGTTTCAGTTGATATTCTCTGTAAGAATCCTTTGAGTCAACACAAATGCATTTTAAGCATTAAGAATTATTCTTAAACTTCTACTAAAATTCCTGAAAGTCTTTCGTTTTACACCGTAGTGCAGTGCACTTCACTAATGCCATGTTGTTCGTGCAGAAAGGTGACCTAAGTAACTCATAAAAGGTTGAGCATGATGTTATAATGACTGCCAGCATTTTCCATTTAGTGGTTAACAGCTTGTCATGGATTAGTAAGTAGAATATTGATAGTCAAAGGTGAATATCATAGCAGATGCATAAATAGAAAATATAAATATTGCAGTGCTTGTTTAGCTGCTATATTAGACAATGAAAGGGTTTTTTTAATGATATGAGGCAAGAAACACAAAAAAGTGAGATACCACAGTCTGAAAACTGGTATTTCTGCCTACCTTTCTGTACGACCTCAAGATTTTTAGTCCTAAAGATAATATAAAGAGTTTTAAAAGATAGATACCTTGTGAATATATGTACTGCTGCCCAAGGATACAGTATAATGTTTCATGTGTCTATATGGTGTGCTTGGGAAAGGATGCATCAAAAATGTGCTAAAGGAAAAAAGCCTGACTGCCCAAGATAGTTGGCTAAGTTTGGCCTGTGTTCAATTAATAAAGAAAAATTTTGGTATAAATGTAGCTATTATTTACATGACCTTTGAGGTTTCTTAGAATAGTAATATTGAAGATGTGAAAGACTTATTAAGTGATTTTTTTCAGTCCCTTCACAGCCAGTGCAAATTACCACCTCTCATCAGAGCCAAACATACCTATAACAAAATAAAATTTAAAAAAGAGAGAAAACTCCAGTTTGTGCAGCAGGATCTCTACACTTGATAGCAATATTTGGTATCTTACACTCTGCTGAAATGTTACGTATTTCTGGTATCATTCATCCTTTTTCCTCCGAGACTGAAATTCTGTTTCTGTTTGTTAATGACAGTGTTCAGTGATATATTGATGATTATTTTGCCAGGTGTATTTTTACAGCCTTTTTTGTTTGTTTGTTTTTATGCTAGTGGTCAAAATGCTAGTGGTAGAGGTCAGAAATTCCACAATGCTGTGGTGCAAAGGAAAATATTAATTATTTTAGCTATAACTTCAGTGGTGAAAAATAGAGGTTCTGCCTGTATTGAGATGATTTGAAACCTGCGTTCTTCTTTATTTTAAATAATTCCTTTGAAGTAACATTTATTTAATGATTTAAATGTGAAATAAATTTCTTTCACAACAGCAATGGCAGGAATTTCCTCAAAGTCTCAGAATTTTCATAATTTTATCACATGGCATCTTTGCAGAATCTTTGGAAAGACATACTTAAATCCAGAAGTGTATGGTAGTTGGATACTACCATTTTTATGGTAAATAATAGATATACTTGTGAAAGTTTCAGCGTTTTTTTTCTAAAAAAATCCCAGCTGTCAGGAAAGTACCAGAAAATATGAAATAGCAAACCCTGTAAACAGAGTAATAAAGTAAGGGTAAGAGAATAATCTTGGTAAGCATCCTGGAAAGCCTTGTGAAATAATGGAACAATTTTTAAGGAGAAAGTGCGTGTATCAGTAAGAAAATATGGACCAGTAAGCAACAGTGATTTATACACTTCTTAGTGAACAAGTGTGGCCACCATTTTGTTCCTGATGTAATAACTGGCAGACAGAAGCATCAACAGCAACAATAACAAACAAAACTGCTAAGAAAACACATCAAAGCACTTTACTAGGTGTTTTCATAAGATTAATTATTTATTCAAATTTTTATGCAGGTATAAAACAATATATGTAATGTAATACATAGAAATTCCAAAGTGAAAACAGAAAACATTTATGATTTCCAATGGGTAAAATGTAAAAAGTTGAAATAATTTGCAGGACATAGAATGAAATATTACTCAACATACACAAACAAAAAATAATTACAACCAAGATGAAACTGCTCATTAAAGAGCTCCCAGGTTTGGTGATAAGTCTAATTTTATTTGGCAATTTTATAAATGATGTGTGGGAGGACTAGACCTTGAATTACAGTCTTACATTGTACTAAATTGGAAAGCTCTGTATATTAATGAGGACAATAATACTTCAAAGGTACTGAAAGATTTTAGAAATGGGAATATGAGGTAGTAACATTATTTCAGTTTCGATAGAGCATGAGAGTATAAAAATAAGAAGCCCTTAAACAAAATTAAACCATGAACAAAATGTTGGTTGTATATTCAAAAACTGAAAAATGGGAGCTTTAGAACAAAACACCAAGTGACGTTTTTGCTGAACTTAAGCTACTGGTGACTTAAAAGAGAGGAGTATATTATTTTTCGCGGTTGTATTCCCTTTGAAACTCTACTTCCATTCTAATAAACAATATTTCCTGCAGTATAAAAAATATTTACTTGGATAGCTCTCATTGTGTTTCATGATGCAAATTACCAAGGTATATAAGACATTACAGAGTGAATTTTTCTCCAGATTTGAGAGGCTGTTTATATCTGCAAAAATATATTCCCAGGCAGTGATACTATACCATCTTTGATTCTCTAGAGATTTGTGCCTTGATTAATTTTAAAATTAAGAAGTCTACTCCAGGTAAATAATAAAAAGTTAGGAAGTCTGTGTGCCACTGTAGGATTGTCTTTGTAAACTACTATCTGCAAAATGTAGACCTGTACTTTATACCTGAATAGTTTTGTGGAGTGCAAGCTGACTTCATTTTTGTAGAATTTTAAGTAATAATGCCTTCATGTGTGAACTTTACTAATTTTTCTTTTAGAAAGTTTAAAAAGAGTAGGCAGACTACGGGATGGCATTGTAGAATCCTGTAAGATTCTCGTAATGAGAAATAAAGCAATTTTTAATATGAAATTAACTAATTTGTGAAGCGCACATTTCATTCCTGTGTTACATAATTATCATTTAAGATATAGTAATTTTAAAAAATTAAAGACATTTAACTAAAAGATGAAATAATACAAAACAGCATACTGCATTTTAATTTATTCAATTAAAATATAGTGTCACATTCTGCCTTTATTAAAGGAACACATATGTTATTGGTTTACTTTTTTATTTTTCTAAACACTAACTTCTCTAAATACATTATCTTACAAAAATTGTTTTCTTATATCTGTTTATCATTTTCTTGTCTTATTTGGTTGCTTTTAAATTCATCATATTTGCCACTGTCAAAGAGTGTTACATTTTTAAAGTCAACTCACATATTCCAGTAGTATTCTGAAATTGCAAGATGCTGATCTTGCAAACCACAATATATGTGAACGGCTCAAGGATGAGAGATTCTTAATTAAAGTTGTATTTAGTGCACCAGAGAACCTTAGTCAAACTCTAAACAGACAATTTTGGAATCCCAGTCTTTACTGTGTACATCTCAGCAAACTACTTGCTTTGTTTTCTCACCTCATTCCTCTGGAGACTTTTCAGTCCGATTGTCCTCTGTCTGTGCATGCCTCTGCCTCAGATAAGCACAGATGTGGGTACCCTATTTCACGAAGGGACACTATGGAAAAGTGCCTTGTCTGTCTACAATAATGCAGAACTCTTGTTCAGTAAACAATTTCAACCACAGGCAACCATTCAAGCAACATGTGTAGTTCATGTCCCACGTTTTTATCTGTGAACAGAAATACGGTGGCATTCCTATTTTCTCGTGCTTCTTTTGGTGCATTTTAGGTTTCCTTTTATTTGGGTTTATTGTTGCAGACCAACGATTCAGCGGTTTCTTCATACAGTACCCCTATAACATTATAAAAAATACTGATGACCTCAAAGTTTAGAATCATGCTTATATTACATGACCTAAAACTTAAGGAAAGATGTTAAAATGTAATTATATTAACACTTGCATATTAAATGTGTTTACAGATGTCTATATTGCGTTTTACACCAAATGGCACTAAAGTTATCGTGACTTAGTGAATTGGGATTTTAGAATTGCAGGGCTATTCATTCTAAAGCAGTTTTGCATGAATTCTTTTATGTTCCAGCCCATGTTGGTAAATCAGTAGCTTATCCTTTAATTAGCAGTGCCAGAAGGACTGCTGATGGAGATATTATTCTCTGAAGGTGCAGATGAAGTCGAGATTCTGATCATTCGTGAATATTGAAGCTTCTGGGACTCTTTTCAAAGATATAAATATTGACTAAATATATTGACTAGATTGCATTTGGTTTTTGTTTCTCATCTTCTCATTTCCTACAGTTATTAGACAACTTAGGTTGTTTTCATCTGCTAAACACATACATTAGTAATGGTGAACTACTATAGTTGTAATGTTAAGCTCAGAATACATGTCAGTCAAACAGACTTTTTATAAAACAACTGACACTTAATTTTGTGAGACTTAATTAGGTTCCTGTGTTTCACAGTCTAGAGTTATATCCTACAGCATTTTAGACAGAAGATGCCTTTGTCCAGGACAATGGAAGATGAAACCCCCTTCCAACCATATACCAACCCCTTCCACCCAATACCCTCCTGGTTGCCTGTCTTTCTTGTTTGAATATTCTTCTACAATATTATCATTCACACCAGTTTCACAGGAAAAAGCCTTTCTAATTGAGACTCCCCCTGTGTCTGCTCCCTCATGTTGTGTATACCTTATACCTATAAAATGTAAAAATACAGGAGCTTTGTTTCTAAAAGAGATGGGGGGAAAGGAAAAGGTATTCTAATGAATGCAATTCTCAAAAAAACCCCAGTGTTCTCTTTTTGTATTAGGTAGTTTAAACCCAAGTATATGCGAGCTTGTAAATATATAGGAGCTAAGAACTGCGTATTTACTAATAATCAGTGTGTATAACAAATAATGAAAGCACAGAAAATTTACTCTTCAAAAAGGTTTTAACTTCTTAGCAACAACTTCTTTTAAAATCCCAGTGCACTCTATGGTGATTGTCACAGAATGTTCTCAATTGGTAGCAAAATTTGTGGAAAATCGTCCATGAAAAAGAATACTTCCCAAATGTCAGGTCTTTGCCACCACTGGGAATTAATCTCCAAGCCTGGTATACTTAAAATAATGAGGAAGTGCACCTTAAATAACTGTGGATTTAGATACTTGGTGTAAGAATTATTGGCAGAGCAAGAGCTATTTCTATTCATTGATACATACCAGTCACAAAAATGTTAACTGTAGAAAGGCAGCTTAGAATAGGTAACTAGTCTACATATTGCAGGCAGTTGGTATAATTACTACTTCAATTACAAACAGGCATATGTAGGGAACTAAAACTTTTCCTTTAGTCAGCAGAAATAGCAGCTCGCATGTTCCAGAGTTCAGTTCCCTGTTCTCCCCCCTCAATTTTAATCTGTTTCCATTCACTTCTCCTATTTCCATGGACATCTGCTTCCAAACATAACTTTAAACAAACACTGAAGAAGAGGATGAATAATGTTAATATTACATATCTGTGTCTTTCCTCTGCCTGCCAGGAACTCTTATGGCTATGTGAATTAACCTCTTCTCGAAGTGTCTATGTGATTTGGCTTAATCAGCCTTAGATAATAACAAATTTTCAATTGTTCAAACCTCTGTCCTTCTGCATCTATGAAAATAAAGAGTGCTAGAAGCATGTAAAAACCTGAACATGTCCAGAGAAGAAAATCTTGTAGCTGGATATGATATTGGTTTGGCTCTCTCTTTGAGGAAGGTGGTTTCAAAGGGGGTATTTCACCACGACAAAAGACAGCTGAGGATCAAGGCTCAGGCAAGTTACCTCTCATTCTGTGAACACAGAAGAAAAAACTGAAGAATGTAAGTGGTTACACCTTACTTGGTCTCCTATGACACATGAAAGCATTCACTTTTTAATAATCACTAAAAGAAAAGCTTTTTAAACATCAGGTTCATGATTGGCTAATGTGTACAGTTCAGTAAAATGGGTCAACACAGTGGGTCGATTCTGAGGACGCTGGCTTGTTTATAACTTGAATTACTATAACTTTTCTTTTTTTTTCTTCCCCCCCCCCCCACCCCGCCCCAACCTGGCCATCCAAACTCCATCAGGCAGAGTAATGCAGAAGTTACTGAGCAGAAATTCTGAACTGAGGACAAGCAGACCCATCCTTAACCTTGACCAAAAAAAAAAAAAAAAAAAAAGAGATCAATATTAGTGACCCTAACAGATGTTTTTCTCACTTTGCTTGTAATATCAAAAAAGATCTGTTGAAATGTAAATAGTATTTTAATGACAATATGGTCAGAAGAATGGAGATTGTATGTACTTGCCATGGTTAATTTGCTAAAACAAAGGAGAAAGAAAAATTATCTCCTCCAATTAACTTTTTCTAAGACTCTCTGGTAATGACAAACTTTTAGCTTTGAATACAGATGATGTCCATGGGACTTGCCCGGCAGAGCTAACACGCTTGTGGAGTTTGTTTTCAGGACATTGGAAAGGTGTGCTTCTGCAAATGTGTATACGTTACATACTAAGAGCAGTCCCACCAAAGTCAGTATAGAGGGTGATAAGACTCTGCATAGTCTGTAGAGTTAATCAAATATATAAAACAGTGATTTACTTGTGCAAACACTAAATGCATAGAAGAAAAGAAATAAAGAGTTCTATAATAATAACTATATAATAGTTCTATAGTTTATAGTTGCTTACTTGTACTTCTTGTACCTTTCTAAAAGTCTTTTACACTTCTTTAGTATTTTCCTTTTAAATAATCCTTTTTTGTTTACTCTTTTCTGTTTACAGTTTAATTAATTTCACTTTCACTTTTTTTCCCTCAAGCATTTCTGAGCTCTCTTCCTCCTTTTTCCTCTTTGACCCCGTCTAACAACTCTGTCCTAGCCTATTTCCCAGCTAAGTAAGGCTCAAGGATATTTGAATTCAATTTGAGCCCATCTCTACTCCAACAATAGTGTTGCTAAAGTAATACCACTAGGTCGCTTACACTAAGATACTGTATAAGGCAACAGAACCGGTCTAATAAATGTTATTTCTTTTCTGGACAAAGTAACTTGTGCATTGTTGTAATTGATGTTCAAGGAAAGTACTCTGTTACATTGTAGATTCCAAGTACTGTGTCATATTCTGCAAAATGCTCATTTGACTGTTCTTTTTCAAAATTGATTCCCCATAAGGAAAGAATTGCCTTTTTTAAAAAAAAAAAAAAAAAAAATTTAATGATTCATTTAAACTCGACATATTTTAGTGAATGCTCAAGCACTGGGGATGGTATTTTTTCCCCATTTATGTTCTTACCAGATATCTTCCGTTTGTCTCTGAAGAGGAAAGATTCCCCACAGTAAACTGTAAAAGCAGTGTAGTTCTTTTTATTTAACAAAGAGATCTAGTGTTAGAATACTATTAAAGTTTTTCTTGTAGTTAAGAGGTAGCTGGTTTAACTTTAGTCTTTATATAAAACAATTCTGAAGTGAAACGATTGTGTGAAAGCCAATGGAAACTGAGGTATAAATTCAACAGCAACGTCTGTACAGTTTTAAATATTTTATAACTTTTATGGTTAGAGAAGAAGTAATAGGTACCATATAATCTTGATTTAGCAGGGCTTTTGTCCCTGTTACCAATAATATTATCATTATCAAAATGTATAGATGAGATTATATTATAGCTGATACAATAACACTTTGAAAGCTACCCAGAGAGTGGTTGTTAAAGGTTCACAGTCAAAACAGTGAAAAAAGTATTGGGTCGTACTATGTAGCATTCTGTTCCTCATTAGTCTTAAACGGCAGAATAAAATTTTTATCTGATGACACCATTCCAGGAAAGATTATTGAGAGATAAAAATAGAATTCAAATTTATCTTATGCTTGGAGAGAGGAAACAACATCGTGGGATGTATAAGCAGAATCATAGCCCACAACACATGTGGAGTAATGTTTTAGCTCTTCACAGCATGAGTAAGGCCAAACTGTATCCCATTTTGCACACTTCAAGAAAACTCGGTGGAAGTGGCTGAAAGAAAAGCAAAGAGAATAATCAGAAATGTAGTAGGTGATTGGAAAGGAAAATCAGAAGAACCTAAGGTTGTTAGGAAAGAATATCGAGGTAAAACATAATTTTCAAGTACGTGTGTCACTCATGACTGGACAGTGAGTAATGGACTTGAACTGTTGCAACACACTGGAATTGCTTAAGGAGAATTCAAAATAGGTGTTAGGGAAAGGTGTTTAGCTGAAAAGGCAGTGCATCACTAGAATAGCCTGCCTAGGAAAATTATAATAGTGTCCATCATTATATATCTGCAACAGAGATTAGACCTGTCCAGGGTACCAGAGGTAGTCCTGATTCTTCTGTATGTTAGTGGGCTGAAGCAAATGATATCTGAGGTCATTTGCCTTAGAACAATGCTGATTTTCTTGGTAAATCAAACTTTAATTGATGTTACATTTGTACTAGCAGGAAAACAGCAGAATCTTGATTTACATCTTGATTACCTCCTTTACCTTCTCATTACCTAGGGGAAATTAAATAGTTTGCATTAAAATTGGCTTGCATATAGAACAATGTAAAATATTCACAATGAAATATGTACAAACAGGATAGTGCAACTCTACTTGCATTCAAATTAGCATAGTTTCACATACTCCTGTTGACAAATGATAATACTAGGGATTAGTTTATAAACCTTAATTCATATGTGGAAACCTGATTTACACAAGTAGCTGAGTAAAACTACTTGCTTTTAGGATGACAAATAAGTTCCAGAATTTGGATATGTTTGGAAGTAGTGCTGCCAAACTGTGCAAATTGGGGCACACTCAGCAATGAATTTAAGCTGACACTTAGAACTAAGTGTGCCCAACATGAGTGTAAGTCTGCTTGCGTTGAGAATGACAACTATGCTTTACTGGATAAAGGCCAGAACATGCATCATCCTGGTTGAGCTTTGTCATATCTGATCAAAAGCTTCATTTTTTATTTTCTAAATTTGAAATTTACGATGTATTACAAGATTTGAGATAATCAAGCATATCAAAATTTTGAAAAAATGGTGCTAGGCACGTGAGCACAGAATTTCAGAATAAGGAAATTCTGTGCTCAGATTTCTTCTTTAGTCTGTATCCAGGGCCACCCATATCTTTACCTCAGTTCCACTGATTACAAAAAGAAGACAGTAGTACATACTGTATTCTGTAAGTACTGCACACATGCATGTAAAATAGCACCTGTATCACAGATGTTGCTATTAATACTTGTTAACTTATGTTACTATTTCTGAACAATTATTTCTTACTGTTCATTCTGTTTCTCTCAATGAGATTTGAGATAATAACTGTAATGATGTCATATACCTGAATTCTGTTTTTTGTGATTTTGTTTTGCGTGTGTGTGTGTGAAACGTAAGAACTTAATGAAGGTCAGCAGAAGAAATATTTGTATTTGTTGCGTATAATGTAAAAGGCACAAAGTAGTCTATAAAATCCTTAGCTCTGTGGGCATCTAGATTAAGCCTGCTGGCAGAAACATGAAGTTTGATTACATACATGTATATCTATTGATTTAAATGTGTCTTACTTTCAAGGCATTGCAAATGAGACGGTCAGTGTTGTAGCAAAGTATATCAGCAATATCAGGTAGACCAAGGAGACTGGGACAAAATTATTAATGGACAAATCATATTTAAGAGCTAATGTAACTCAGTTTCTTTCAGTGTTAAATAAGGAGAATGTACAACCTATAATTGTAAAGTAAACATGATATATAATTTTTTAGCTGTCACTAAAAATGAATCAAATTTAAGCAATACTGTTTCTTGGGTAAATATGTTGTGATTACATAGATATTTTTTAAAATGTCTTTTGGGGGGGCCTCTTTGCCAAAAGGACATGTTCTACATAAACTTATTAAAGTCAATAAGAAATGTGTTTGTCCAACTCAGAGTAAAATCTATGCCTTTGCCTTCAGTTTCTTATGCTGATTTCTTTTTCTTTCTCTTTGTTTTCAGGATTCATCTTTCAATCAATCCTTCTAGATTCAAACCCCTCCATTTCCTCACTCACTTTCCCTTTGCTTTTAGATCTTTACAGTTCTTTCGCCTTTTCTTTTTCCTCACTGCTACCAGGTTATATAGTTTTTAAGTTGCAGTGGCATAAAATTGAATTGCTTTCTATTTAAAAGAAAAGGAAAAAAAAGATAAGAAAACAAATCCACTAGCCTTGAAATCATTTTCTGAAAAACACAAGCTGTTATGTTTTTAGCCATGCAATAATAGACATACTTTCATTATGGCTGATGCTAAATTCTCATGGCTGTACTTGAGTTATTTTTGGACCAGGTTTTTATCTTTAGATTTTTTCTTTTAAAAGTGGGATTTTGTTCTCAGTTCATGAGATTGGAAGTATTAAAGTACACTTGTCCTTGATTCAGTTTGCTGCTTCTTCATGGTCCAAATTGCCCTTCATGCAGAGCTGAGCTTGTAATATGTACTCTAGATGCTGAGTAAATGCTTTCAGTAGCTGTCCCTGGCTTACTTACTCAGCCAGTCTGAGTCACCTTCAAAACATCAAGATTATGTGTATATACACTGTAATAAATAACCACCTGCACTGAAGTAATGCAAATTGAATTTGTTGAAATATCGCCTATTATATTAAAATTTATGTTTCTGTTATAATTTTTATTGTATGAAACAAATTTGTCCTGTACAAAATTACCAAGAAATAAGAACTGTATCCATATATAGGAAAGCTTATATTTTCTTGGGAACTATTTAATAACAGATTCTTACCATGCACATATCTTCTAAGTGCCTATTTTCTTCTGCATCCTCTTAAAAATGCATAGCTTGATTTTATCATTCTTCAAACAGGTCAAACAATTTAATCATCATGTACTCATGTATATGCCATAAATACAGATGATTAGAGAGTTGGTTTCTTTTTACACTTTAACCAATTATTTTATAGGATGTCAACAGATTAGAAATAGACCTAAAACATATTCATTAAAGGGATTACAAGAAAAAAAATCAGCTGTAGGGGTATTTTAATTCCAAATCTTTATGAATCATGTGGGAGGATGAGAATGAAGGTGAGATACAGTGAGAATAGAAGAACTTGGTAATATACAGTTCTGAAGTTGATGCACGTCCAGTGCTTTTATTGGACTGAAACAAGTCATTTAGTGAACTGTATGACAAACAGTTATTTTCCTGAATGAAAGAAATAAACATTAAAGAGAAAAATTTGAAATCAATTGGTAAATATGCAGGCACTAAATTAGCCTTATTTCACGCTAATTCAGCTTTATTGAATTCATATCACCATCCATAAAAGTTGCCTCTGCTGTTCAAAGTGATATCCAGTATATCTCAATTAGCAATGTGTTAACCTTTCATCCAAGCTGGCTAGCAGAGTGAAACTGAATAGATTAACCATCAAAAAAGGGAAACAAAATTCTAAGAACAGAAAGATAAGTTAAAATATTTTTATTTTTTATAATCGTATAAAAAATGTCACTAGAATGGACAAAATAACATTAAACTGTGAGCATTCCTAAGTCTAACAATATATATATTTCTTTATAAATGTTGGAATTAGTCATGAATATTGCAAAAATTTAAAAAATGTTTGAAATAACAATGGGCCATACTTGGTCTTAGGTAGTGTATCCTGCTTAGTCTTAACAGAGAAACAATATCTCTAAAGAGGAAGAAATCCTGTTCCAGCAGACAAATCAGAATTTTGACAGTTATTCTGGTCAGTGTTTTAAAGTGAATGAAGGGAAATACAGCAAGGGTCCTTTGGCACATGCTGTGCCATGAAGTTATTACTAATAGAGTGCAGTTTTAATAAAAATATGTAATGATAAGCAAAATTAATAATCTTAATTGTGTAATCTAGAGTAGCCTTTTTTTCCTTTTTAATGTGTTTTTTGTCTCCCAGCCAGGCTGATGTCTTTGTTTCTGTAATACATTGAAATACTCAACTGTTCTGCTTTGCTCAAGGACTCCACATGAAAGTGCTCGCCAGGAAGTACTAATTGTTTCTACTCGGGCTATATTGGCAAGGCTGTTGGTGGGTTTTGTTTGTTTGTTTGTTTTGTTGTTTTTGTTTTGTTTTAGATTTTGCTTCTGGTTTTGTTTTGTTTTTCCTAACTGTTGTGTAGTTAATATGCTACACTTGGTAATAGAGACCTAAAAGAGCACCCTTGAGTTCTTGTTCTTTCTTTTTTCTTGTGGCTTGTCACAGCATGTGGTCTTTGGAACTTTGGACTATAGGCCATAAGATTTCTACTGGGCATTAAGAAGTGTTTTGAGACTCATATGATGTGCTGAGTACTTAATTAGTGCATTATTTTGTGTTAAATATCTGTGGTTGCTAGCCACTGAAAGGAATTAGAATCAGTGATCTCAGCGTTTATTTCCATAACTGTGGCAATATTTTTCTACTTAGTCAAAATTCAAATTCAAGTCACATTTGATTAGTTTATAAAATGAGTCCTCCTGGTAACGTAGTTTATAACAACTAGGGCTAAAGATAATGGTCATTCATATATTTAGTCTTTTAGTTGTGATTTTTAATCTTTTGGGACAGGGCAGTAACTCTTTGGATTTGAACTCTCTTTTTCTTCTGTATTTTGTGGACTAATCAGTTCAATACTGAGATGTACTTTTTATATTAGTTGATCTTGGCTTGATTTGAATCCAAGAAACTGTGTGGCAATATTTTTTTAATCATATGTAAAAGCACAACAAGGAAGACAATCTTTGATATTCCAACAGCATATGCAACAGATGCATATTATTGTGTATTTAAACCTAAATTTCTTGTTAAATATAGCCCTATATCTGTACTAGGTACTTTAGTAGTTTATGTGCTAAAAATATACTGTAAATCATACAGGATGAGTGCTGTTTCAGAGTTATTGTCGCTATTGATACCTTCACTCTTGAATCCCAAATTTTGTTTCAGGCTTTTTGTGGTGCAATCTGAATTCGACATTAACATTTTTTTCTCCTTTACTCACTAATAGAAATTGTGGCTATCATGAATGGAGGGACCATATGCTGCTTTGAAAAGGCAGCACCGACCATGGAGGCAGCTAATAAATGTTCTGAGTAAGAAATGAACAGAGACCAATTAAGCCAGTTAGGAGGCTGAAGATTTTGGAAAGCGAAGATACTATATTTGGTTCTTTTCAAAAATGATAAAAGATAGAATTAAAAATCAGTGTATTTTTTTTCTGTCTTTTCACCTAATAATTCATTCTTCACTCAGAATATAGTTTGTTTTTAATTTTTAACGTGCAACAAGGGTTTTAACACTGGAAATTGTTTCATGTCCACGAAATTACCAGGATGGGACTGGTGGCCACTCACAATATGGCTTTTGTCACTGAGGAAAGTCTGTGCACTAAGTAATGCATGTACAAATACCACATTACTCAGGCTGGTCAAAACAGGTGATCCAGTGAATATCTTTGTGCCCACTGCCATTTAATGCTATTCACCCATGTATCTATTATAACTATTCATTTAACACCACAGGTGTGCTAAGTCCTTTGCAGATAACATGAAGATGAAAGTTCCTTTCTTAGAAAATTCAAAACATCCAGAATACAGATTGGATGGTAATAAAATGCAGGAAAATATGTTGTTTTTTTTTTTTTTTTTAACTACAGTTAACTTCTTGATCTTTATTTAGCTTTTGAGAGCTATTTTTGGAATCTGTTTTAGGCTTTTTTGCATCTCTGGAAAGTATCCAATTAGTGAGAGAAGAGGACATTGCCAAGGAAGGTTTTCCAGATGTAAAGGGTGAAATGAAAAAGTGCCATAGAAGAGAGAGAAGGGACAATTTGAATACAAAAAGCAGGCAGAGGAAGATATAAATGGCTGATTATAGTTACTATTCTTTATTTTGTAAATGCCAAAAGAAATAGTAAATTCAGTATTCTACCTGTATTAATTATATACATAGACAAGAATGGGAAAGATATAGTGCTGAATCGAGTGCAAAGGGAAAAATCATAGTTACTGTTAGGAATACATTTATTTTAAAATAAAGAAAACTCCAGAAATGGAAAAAAAAAAATGGGAAAGGTTTATACTAGGGAACATCCAAGTTCCCTTAGAGAATCTTAGAGGTTCAAACATAACAAATATCTTTAAAAATAAAGTTTTGATTCCACGGATAACTACCTGAAACTTCATACTGCAATGTATGAATAGGGGGTTTTAATTAATTGACTGCTTAGTGGTTGCAGTCATGATATTAATCCATTATTCTCTTTTCCTCTCCTGCAAAGCTCTTTTTTTCCTCTCTACACACATTATGGAGCAATGTGACAAGGGCTGGATTGCTGGTGTATGGACACCATCCGGTCAGTGAGGCTGACTACCATTGTTTTATTATTTCCTTGTGCTTTCCCATGTGTCTGCCTCTGTCTGTTGTCTTGTGTCTTGTACTTAATGCTAAAAGGTCCTTTGGCCAACACCATTTTTACCTCCTGGTTTTGAGCAGCACCCAGAAAAAAAAAAAAAAGAAATGCTGATCAAGGTCTGAAACTCCCAGACATCATCATAATACCAGCAAGACACAACCACAGTTGTAGAGTTCTGTTTGCCTAGATAAATGAAATGGCATAATGTGTTGTATCTGAAGTGTACTGCATATCTAAGTGTCTCAAAACACTTCACAGATTATAGTGATTCATTGTAATTGCATCATGATATTGCCATTATAGTGCAGTCATGTTATCATTTCCGTAATAAACATTTATCTTAGGAATGTTTGTGTGCATCACGTAATTAGCTCTAGAACGAAGTGCTAAACATGAGGTCTGATTCTTTAGAAGAATGATAGAATTTCATTTTTAAATTCTAACAATTTAATTTGTTACTTGTTAAAAGTGAAAATAAACAGTGAAGTATTGTTAATTGCAAAACTGATATAAAACCATCTTAAGTAATGATTGAATGCTAGTGCGTATTTAAATATTAGCACAATTAGTTATTGTTGAGCTTTTAATTTCCTGTCACTGCAAAATGTAATTAGTAGGTCTAGATCTGCTATGTTTATGATTTCAAGTAGGACTGTTTGGTCTAAAGTCTTAACTAAGAAAGCATATTCGTCAAAAAATAATCTAGACTAACAACTTTAACCAATATCTTCTTGTCTGAATGTGACCTCTAGCATCACTCCAAAAGTAATTTTGCTATAAAGTATTTATAAATTTTTTTAAAAAATGCATTCAGCTATCAAGATCCCCACCATACAAAAGGAAACTGAAAATCTTTATTAAACTATCACTGTAGCTTAAAAGCAAAATATACTGTGTTGTAAGCTAATCATGTAATTATTCTATTCTGCACAACTTTTGCCCTCTGAGGTTTCTCTTCATAATCCAGTGATCTAACTCTAACTTAATTAGCTTGGTTACTAGAAGAAATATAGCTGTATTAGCTCCAAGTATGTTTATATAGCGCTGAGTTATGCTGTGAGGACAGTCCTCGTGGCTTCTGAGAACTGGTTGTTTACTTCTTGTGAGTATGATACCTAAAACCTAAACAACTGAGCAAACCAAAGCCACAAATCCCCACAAAGAAAAGGAAGGTAGACATAAATGAAGGTTATTTGGCTTTCTTTGCCCCCAACACCTGAGAAATTCAGAAAAGATCTTGTGAAGTAGTATAAGCATACAGTTCAAAAACTTTCGTTTTCAGATGAAAAACTAAATAATACTCCAAAATTAATCTTATAAAAATAAGAATAGCAGGATGAAGATCCAGATCCAATACCAGACCTCAATGCCCAGATCTCCAGGCTTACCATGTGAGTGTTCAAGCAGCCTGTGGAGTCAGGGATATCTGAACAGTGGATGGGGAAATTAGCATGTCCAAGAATGAGAGTTCAGTGGGAAACAGGCTAGAGGTGACTCATAATATCTGCAGAACTATAGCCAAACTTGTACATGGCAAAGGGTAGGAATACATCACTGAACAAAAATTAATAATCTTCTGAGGACCTAATAGAATTCACAAGTAAACAGCCTTAGAAACAAACCACTGGGACAAGGGTCCTACTTCACCAGCACTGAAGAAAGGTGCTCTTGGCTGTTCTCCACAGTAGGAAAAGGATGGATTTGCATCTGTTCAGGTTTGAATAGAAAGTGAACTCAGGCACCTTCTTTCTGGTTGAATATTTAGCAGGTATTATGTGGAGAATTGTTGACATTACCTCCTTAATGTTAAATTACAGTTTAAAATTAAGGCTCCCGTAACAGAGGCCTGATCCTCTATCTGCCTGCTGTAAGGAGGGCTACTTGGAGGTTTTAGGTACTGTTCCACCTAGTTTCTGGTCCCAGTTTACTTGGAATAGAGCTGGTTATCCACATGCTCAGGCAAAGCAGTCCTGGGAATTTGTACATTGAGAACAACCAGGTCCTTAGAGAACCTTTCAGTCAAAAAGGAGTGTTTAGCAAGTTTCAACAGCTTGTATTTCCTCTGAATTGAATTTCTGATTAAAATGTGGACTTAATCACTGAAATCTGGCAAGTACTTTTTATATGTTTTTGGGGATCTGAACCTAAACCACTTTTGTTACAAAGTAGCTTAAATGAGCATATGATTTTAGAAAAGTGTATTGCTGATTCCCCAAAGGGTCAAAAAATCATTTAGATAACATAGTGCCTCCAGTGTATTTCTGAAGCTCAGGCATATTTGTACAGACATGAATTATATCTTCACAGACATATACCCATGACAAGGAGTGCCATCAAGAGTACCTCCATAATATTAAAAAAATAAGAAAGGCTGAAAAAACTGTAGAACTTCCTGATGTTTTAAACCAACTATTTATTTTTATATTAATCCAATAGAACCACTTATTCTTAACTCACCACTGCACGCAAATTTCTTCTTCGAGAAGGTGAAATTGTTAAAAGTGTCATTTTTGTAACATCTTCTGGAAGTTTTTGAGACTAGTGCAATTGACTGTCAATTGAAGAAATTACTTTATATGCCTTTTTTTCCCTACAGCTCTCGGTGCTCTATTTCTGAATAGTGTGAAAGTTGAAGTATACTTACTCTTTAGCTACCTGTGTGGTGTCCTATGCAGTACATTGTTGCTGAGCTGCCTGAATTTCATATCAGTTTGGTGGCAATTGTTAACTTAAGTGTAATTAGATAATATTTTCAATCAATAAGAATCTTTTAGAGCAATGGAGGAGGTAAGAAAAATATTAATATACATAATCTATCATATTATGTGCTGTATTTCTAGAATTATCTAGTTTTTTCATTATGTACATGTTTTCAGAATATTTCATAGAAAAGCACACATTTTCATGTTTTAATGTTATGCAGAACAACATACTTCATTTTTATGGCAGTTTGATAAGAAATGTTAAGGTTAAATCCTAAGTTCAAGGTAAGGTTATTTTAAAGATTTACTCCTGTTATTAATGTGTTTTGTGTGATTGAATTGTGTACAAATGATTAAATCCCAAGAGTCTTAATTAGTAAAAAGATAGGCTTGGTACAACTACAGAATCAGGCCTGATAGATTTTGAGAAATGTTTAAATAATGGTATTATAGTTATACATTATAAAAGATTCCTGCAACTCTGAATTAGCACGTATATATACTAATAGATATATTAATATATAGTATTTATTCTACTATATATACTTATTACTAATATATATATTAATGCTATATATATGTGGCATTTAGATTAGTTTGCACTAGGGAGAAAATTTTTGTAGTTGGTGAGTGACAACTGAGCTTCATTCCACTTTTGCCTGGTCAAAATATAACACTTGTAATGAGTACATTTCCAGATCTCAGTATGCATAGCAAAAATGATAGCTTTTGTTTATGAAGACTTTTAAGGACAGAAAGGATCTACAGGGAGCGTAAGAAAATGACCTAGTTACTTTCAACACCTACAAAAGGCATCAAATAATGGCAAGCTTTTTGCAAAGAAAGTTCTTTTCAAAATTAACACGTACCAGCAATAACATTTTTGTACAGTGCTTTTAGTCATTGTAGTATTTCTCTGTAGGTTTTAAAATTGGTAGTCAAAGCTGAGTACTCTGTGGCTTTATAAGAAATAAACCTATCAGCTCTTTACCAGTTATTATAGGTTAGCCACATTGGAACTGAATAAAAATTAGAAATCTGATCAAGAAGTGACCTATCCAAATAATTTTTGTCTGCGTGTAAGTCTACCCTGTATTTAAGTTAAAACTCTACCCACTTTTCTGAAAAGATCGGATCACATATTTTTCAAAGTGATAAATGGTTGTTTACTATAGATAACAGCAGGCTATATTTCTTAGAATATTTTTTTAGCATAAAATGACATGTAGTCGTAATGCCAACTAACTTCTTTCTTCAAAGCTTTTCAGTGTTACGTTCCTTAAGTAAATCACCGAAGTAATTTAAACCCAAACTACTAGAGACTACCAGGTCTCTAGTTTTTATTTTTATGTTTTTCAAGTCCTACACTTATGGCTAAATTTTCATTACTATGTGGGTACTTAGAGTACCATAGAAATCTTTGCTTTAGCTCAAACTTATCTTACATTTGCTCCAGCAGCAGTTTATATGACAACTCATTTTGTTTCAGCGTAGTTTACTACAGAATGTAACTGTTACCATTTCAAACTCTTTGCAATTAATTTAAAAATTATTTTGCTGTTGATGCAAATAATCTCTTCATCTCAGTCTCCTACCCTTGACAGAGGAGAAAATTCTCAAAATTATCTGTGCTTATTTCAGCTATGTCTCATGCACTTTGAAAACGTAGGGCCAGACTCTGTGCCAGATGAGTATTCTCATGTTTCCTATGGTCCATGTACATTAAATTTTCAATATCCTTCTTGTCTTATTATCATAGTATCTGCTTTTATGGAGACAGAAGAAAATAAGGAACAAAGATATAAGAACTCTGTATTGCATCAACAAAAATAACTAGATTTGATACAGAGGAATGAAAATGCCACAGTTCCTATGGGATTATGTCCTATTTTGATTCATTCAAGTCTAGAGAAGAGTGGAAACAATGTGAAAAAGGTGTTTGAGTCGTCAGGTTGTCTATCTAGAGAGTCTAGGGTCAGAATTATATCTTAAGCTCACCAAATTTCATGCTAAAAGAAAATCAAATCGTTAAGCTGATTTAAAGTGTTTAGGCTTTATATCAGACTGGTAATTCTTTTGGGATGTTAGAAAATATAATATTAATATAATCTCTGTAAAGCTGCAGTTATTATTACATATCGGGCCATAGTAGTCACACAGGTGATGATCAAATAAAGCTTTGAAATCAAGTGTTACTACTCTGGTGGTTTATGATTTTTTTTAAGAAGAAAATACCCTTATTGGAATTTGGAATTGATGTCTGAAGACATTTTTCTCCAAGTACATTTTTACTCAGATGTGAGTTAAACACTGGAAGTAGTACTCAAAACTTTAAATATAGAACTTCCAACAGTTTTCTATATATCTATATCTATATCTATCTATATCTATATATCTATATATCTATGTCTTAATGTGTGACTTCAGCGAAGAACAGCTTTCTCCAATGGTAGGTAATTTTTTGAGCTCTTAGATCTATAGTATTTAACATTATTATCATGATTTGAAAGAAAACTTAAAACACAGGTGAAGATCACAGTGACAAAGAACTGGTCAAGTAATAAATAATGAAAAGAATAGGTGTTCATGTCCATCTGTATGAGGAGACTTTGGCATAGAGAAAAAGACTGAAAAAAACCAGGGTTAAATCAGGTTACTTTGTGAACTGAATATGAATATAAAGTCAAGAAGGGTCTAGGTAAATTGGAAATGCTCTAGGGAAGAGGCATGAGAATGTGTAAAATATTAGAAAACAAAGATTTGACAATGAGCTTTTCAGTTCAGTAAAAAAAAAGTATAAATAGAATGACTGGAAATTGAAGCTGAGGTGAATTCAGACTAGAAATTATTTATAACCATTAGGTTAATTACTGTTGGAATGATTTACCATAGACTGGTTCCTCCTCCATCACTGGAAACTGATGGATGATTTCACCCTAAAATATATACTTTAATTTAAAAAAGAATCAGTACTTGCCTGTATTATACAAAAGATTAAATTAGATGATCACAATGATCACCTCAGGCCTTTAGTCTATAAATTTATGAAATTCTCCAGCTGTTCTGGTTGTTCCATTGCACTAGGCCCCTGCTGTTGGCCACTGAATCTAATGTATTGCAGTATGGCTCCATTTATGGGTAGCTGCCAAGAATGTGAAAGTATTGAAACATATATCTAGAGCTTATCTCTATTATAAGCTCTTGTTAAAATTGTTTTTCTTCCAGTAAAATAAACAAAAAGGCTTCTTTCAGGAAAGAAACCTGTAATTACATACACTATCAAGCATGGAAACATAGAATTGCTTAGGTTGGAAAAGATGTTTTAGAACATCAAGTCCAACCATTAACCTAAGACTGCCAAGTCCACCGCTAAACCATGTCCCTAAGCACCACATCTACGCATCTTTTAAACCCCTCCAGGGATGGTGACTCCACCACTTCCCTGGGCAGCCTGTTCCAATGCCTGACAACCCTTTCTGGGAAGAAATTTTTCCTAATATCCAATCTAAATCCCCCTGGCACAACATTTGCTCTTGTCCTTTCACTTGTTACTTTGGAGAAGGACTTTTGGCTAAGAGCAGCTCCAGTGAGGTACTGTGTACCTGGTAATGGTGACGACTTGTTGACACTTGCATTCAGAAACAGCATAAGCTTTCTTAAATCTAGCAGTTCTTTGCAAAAGCAGCCCAATGTAGGAGACTCTTCACTCTTTATTTGTTGCCAATCAGCCAAGGAATAAATCAGCCTCATTTGCACAAGACGGAATTCTTCTTTCAGAAGTCTGTTCAGCTCTTTTACGTGAGTTATGCTTTGTAGTATATGTGGTATGAGTAATTTCCCGTGAATGGAAACGAAGTCCAGTCATCTTGCTTGGATCTTTTTAGTTAAATGCTCACTTATAGACCTTGTGACAGACAATCATTTTTATTATATCTAAAAACACTTAGAGGACTTGCTTCCTATTATATTAAAAATTGTAAGGGTTATACAGATCAGCATGCTGATGAAGAAATTTGTAAATTTGATCCTGACTTCTTTTGTGCTCTGACTTGTAACTTAAATTGAACCTGTGTTGTAAAGTTGACATGAAATGTACCAGCCCAGGCATAAATTCACCCCTCAGCATTTTACCATAATGATTGATGATAATGGACAAGACTAATGATAATTTACTTGCCTGTCAAAAGAATTTCTCATCGCAGGCTAGCGGGCAATTAGGACTTTGCAAGGCTGACTTAGGTTAGTTAGTTGTGAATTGCTTCACTTTTTAATATTCAATGATAATTTTTGTCTTTTTTTTTAAACTATGTTTGCAATAATTCCTGCATTTGAAAATTGCAGTTGTTTTTATCCTTTGAATGGGAGCTATTGATTCCTGTATCGATGCCCTACTGAATACATTAAGAATATTTTTCAAGACTCTTCAAGTTGCTAGGAAAATATCCATGGAAAATGGATAATTTCTTCTTTTTAATTTCTTCTTTTTCTGCATATCAAATTTTGGAAAACTTCTATGTTTTCTGGTTAGTCATTTTATACAACATTATTTGGCTGCACTAAAACAAGACAAAACTGTAGAACTTGTTTGCTGAAATATCTGATCTGTTGGTAGCGGATACAATGTAGTACCACTTACATTAGCATAAACTCACATTCTGAAAATTC
Source organism: Caloenas nicobarica (assembly GCF_036013445.1). Classification (NCBI taxonomy): domain Eukaryota; kingdom Metazoa; phylum Chordata; class Aves; order Columbiformes; family Columbidae; genus Caloenas; species Caloenas nicobarica. The sequence continues at coordinate 102,440,110 of NC_088284.1, read as the reverse complement.
GGCCCTGAGTTTAATGCCACGTGGTGAAATTGCAATTCATTGCAGAATCATTGACACTTGAAGTGATGAAAATATTCTCATGCTTCCTTTCTACAAAGATTTCACTTTCACAGTTTGGTTTCATAACTAGCTGTGTTCTTAGATATGGAGGAGACATCCATACTGGTGGTTGGTGTTGGCTGGACTGGAAATATTGATTCTGACTGGGGAAATACACCAGTCAAAGTTGCTTGTGTCTTTTGATAAAGTGTCCTTGTTAATCCTAAAACTCATCTCACTTAAATGTCACAGTCTGAAGTGTAGATTTCCAGTCTAGATTAGCTGTCTAAGCATTCTCTGTATATCACAAAAGAACCCCTAAAGTCCCTCTGAAAGGCCATTCATCCCATTTTAAAACAGTTTCTGAGAGAGCAGGGTGACGGACTGCCGTATAGAAGTGCCTGCCTGTTTCCATTCCTCCAGCTCACACCTCTCACCCTGCCCCTTCGTTCAGGCTGTATCCAAGACTTGTCGGTTCTTCCTATGGCATCTGTCACAAATGTGATTTCCTCTGTGCACTTGCTCCTAAAACTCTTATTCCACATTCTTTCCAACTGAACTGCTGTGGTTCGAGTACATGTAAGACAAAGGCTGAATTTAAGAACCCACGCTGTTGTATGTACATGAGTTTATAGGACCAAGAGCCACACTAAACAGAACCCTGGTGCATCCACAGCTCTGTGGAGCTTCCTAAATCATATGCCCAAGGAGAGACCACATCAGTGTTCTGCTTTGTCTTCTGTCACTTGTTCGTGTTTGACCCTAGTGAGGAGTTCAACTCCTCTTCCCTGAGCCAATCTTGCAAGAGTCTGGTCACATCTTACCGAGTAAGAGCATACTTTTATTTATATGCCTGGTGTCAGGAGGACTAAAATATCTCCTCAAACCCACAGATACAAATCTTGCAACAATAAAAATTCCCCAAAGTATGAATACTACAGAAAGGAAGTTAATCATTTTGCTATTAAGTGCTATTTGTAAAGGACAGAAAACTGACATTCCAGAAGGACTAACATCTTCTTGACAGATACAATTGGCTGATTTTTTTATTCTCTACCTTAATGGATGACACCTGCAAAAAAAGTAAATCTATTTTTAATGGGATAGTCTGCCTAAATGACCCAATTTCAGGAAGAGTGCACTTTCATGAATATTTATTTAATATGAAAACACTAAAGTAAACTAGAAACTACATTCTATAAATAAAAACAGCCCAGAGGGTCAAACAATGATAGACTGTATGATATGAAAGCTAATTTAGTGTTGCTTTATGCGCTGCGTTAGCAAAACAGATCCTAGCGTGTGGCTGTTGATCGCAGCAGCAGTCAAGAGGTCTGTCCTTACCTGTGCACAGGCAGCAGGCGGCTGCTGGGTACCAATGGATACCAAGGAGTGGTCAAAGCAGATGCCATGTTTTAAACATGTATTCTTGTAGTTTGCTGTGAAAAAAAAAAAAAAAAAAAAAAAAAAAAAGAAAGAAAAAAGGAAAAAAGAACCCATTTTATTTTGTCCTTGTATATAATTCTTAACATTCATTGTTAGCATGGGTTGCCACTGCAATTTAGAAATGTTTAGAGAGGAGGTGCTTTTGAAAGGGCGTGCAGAGGAAAATCCCTGCTAACCCTCCAGATTCTTGTTAGTCAGTTTAATTCTATCAAGATGTTCCTATTTAGTGCAGACTCTTTTCCATGACAAAACAATAACCAGTGTCCTACAAGGTGTCCTTAGGAAGTAAACTTAATAGCATTAGACAGAATTTGGGGATATGCAATTATGATCTTCCATATATCTGTAACTGTATTGACAAAATAACTGACATAGTTAACCTGGTCTTATTCAACTCCCACCACAATCAAATGAGTTATGTAGGCTTACCATGTCATGTTCTTATTTTCTTAGACTGGATCTTTTCGTGTGCAGTTTATATCTGAATATATTATACTAGTAGGATCTGAATGTGAAAAGGATCTAGGAGTGGGCCACTGAGTGCTGTCATAACATGCATTACAACTAGATATGTACTCTTGTGTCTGTTATGCTTATACAGGAGAGGAAGTTATCTAGATAATGAGAAGACCAGCATTACAGCAGCATGAAAAGTCGTACTGGGGCATTTATACCTTTTTCAAATGAGTGTACAGAATAATTTAAAATAATTATTTTAATAATTTTATCATGAAACTATATTAGTAGCCAGAAAGCCAACATATCTAAACTCTTTATCTTTGTTTTAATTTAAGCAACACCAAATAATCACTTTTCTGTTTTAAAAAATACCAGTTTGAATGACATATATAGGAAGTGTGTGAGAACTGCTTTCCTACACAGAGAAAAGCTATAGTCAAACCATCTGGTTCCAGTGAGACGGTAGCTCCTGAACCCACTAAATTCTTGTAGGTTCTGGGTAGCTGACTGGTCTGGGAGCCTTTCCTTGCAGAAACCTTAGATATTGCCAGGTAGGTTATCATGGGTAACTTACTACGTCCAAACTAAAGCTCTCCATAGTATTTATGGGAATCCACCAGTCGCTGGAGCCACGTCCTCACGGAAGACTGCTGATCAGATTAGTTTTCTCCTTGTCAAGTACCAATTCCTAGCTCAGGCTATTTTAGTAACCACATGAAGTAGCAGATATCATTTTTGTCTTACCTTGAGGATGGAGAATATTTTACACACTGTTGTTCTCCACACTTTTGCAGGAGGTGCAGAAAGACGACACAAACATTTTAAGAGCTGGAGAAAATGCTTTCTAGTGGGAGATTTAAATAGCTCAGTCTGTTTATCTTATCAAAAGAAGATTGATAGGTAACATGATTACAGTGTGCAAGTAAATTCATAGGAAGAAAATACTGGGTATTAAAAAGCTTTTTTTTAATTCAAGCACAGAAGCTTGGTAGAAACTAATGCTGGAATCTCAAACCAGATAAAGCAAGTTGGAGTGAGGGGTAAATTCTTACTGGTGTATGTCATTGCCTGCTGGAGCAAACTCTCAAATCAGGACTTCAAGTCTTGTGGTATCTTTGAAATGTAAGTCTTGATGCACTGACCAAAACCATGTCATTGTACTAAATAAGAGGGCGAGTGGCATTCTTAATGGCCTGTGAGCTGCAGCCAGCCAGCCTAAACATTTTATGAATACTTCTGGCTTTACCCTTTATGAAATCTGTGAAATGCCAAAATTCTCATGTGTGGAGACATATTGAGCTCACATGCTGAGTTTGTAAAAGCACTCATGCCCTTGCTGAACCTTAGTGGATTCCAAGATACTCAAAACTTTAAAAAAAAAAAAAATTGCCAAAACTTTTAATATCATTTTTGCATTACATTTTACAGCAAATATTCTTATGCTGAGGTTCACTGCTGGTCTGCTCACCTCTTGCAGCTGGTCATTTGCAGAGGGTCTTATTTCTTTGTTTTTCCCCAGCAACATGCACTAAAAGACAAAATACTCTTTGGCCTCACTGAAGTCAAAGGCACAACTCCGACAAGCTGTGACAGGGCTAAGATTTCACCCTAATAATTAGCTGATATTTTTGTCTTGATATACACAATGCCTGTACTTCTCACAAAGGTTTTCAGATTTTGTATGTTTGCAGATGGAAGGCCTAGGACTGCGCACTTATGAATGAAAGGCAGGGTAGATTATGAGATTATCCCTGTGAATACAAGATGGATTGCTATGAAAAATGTTATGGGATCTTATTTTATACCATGCAATATTTTACTTATTGTCATTTTATTGTTATAAGGTCATGGTAGCATATTAAATTGTAGGACTACATAAGAAAAAACTGAACATGGGAGCATCTACTGTGTCTCTATACATCCCAAGAATATTTTTATTAAAAAAAAAAAAATCAACAAAATAAGAGAATCACTCCTTCTTATTTACCAGTGTACAACTTTTCCCTAGATTGCTGCCAGTTTTTAATTTTCAGGTCCCTTTTCTGCATCCTTTCTGTTGCACATCCTAATCTCCCTTTTTATAACACCGTCTCAGAGTGATTCATTTGTGACAGTCACAGAAGCATGCACTCCAACACCCACACGCAGGTAAATCTGCTGCGGTGATATATTTTAATTACAGATTTAGTCAGAAGTAATTAAGGTTTTATGTCACAGGGATAGCGGAGAGTTTTAAAAATTCATGTGGTTTCAGTCTTTGTGAGTGCGCAGTTTGTGACACAATGGCTTGCAAAACAGGAACGACCCCTTAGTGCTGCTAGATTAATTAATAGAAAGAGAATAAACTTAATGGAGCTAGAAAAGTGCAAAAAATTGTGTTTTTTCCACTGTATATCACACAGATGGAATGGTTGTCCTGGGATTGCGACGGGGGACAGTAATTGCATTTTAATTACAGTGCTGATGGCTTCTGCTTCCTACCAGATGGAAGCCCCTTTTAAAATAGAGGCACAATAGCAAGCCTCTGCTTATTTTCTCTTCTGATGCTGGCTAACATAAAGTGACACAAGACAAAAGCTATTATGGTATGGTTTGATCAGAAAGACTTTATTCAGTGCTATAATACTTCCTAGTATGAAGAAAATCCATTCTCTGCCAATATTAAAAAGACTCTTCTTCTGTCTAGAAACTAAAATGAAAATATGCAGGGAACTACCTACTACTTTTATTAGTAACAATCATAGTTAATCACATTGTTGCTAGGTTGATAATATTTATAGAAAGAAAGAGAGATATCTGAGACTTCCTTTGTTTAGAATGCTTAGCAAAGATGGTTCTCTGGATGGCACTGTGTAGAACAAGGTGTGGGTTACATCGAAGTTAACAGATGCAAAGTTCGCTCTGTGATGTCCTTTATTTTACAAATATTATTGGGAGTTAGCAAACATAAAAGTGCTGATTATTGAGAAACTGATGTTGCAGAGGAGGGTCAGATCTGTAAATAGTGTGAAAATTACATTCAAAGCCATTAAATTGCATTAAGAAGCATACCTTTGTAGATGCACATACAGTATTCATAAGTGAATAAATGAATTATATTTGATAATATTTCACCTTTTTGTCATAGTTTAACTGCTTTGTATATTAGTTTTCTTCAGCAAGATGCCCTTCCACTGTCATTGCATCTTTGAAGGCTACAGTGTCTGTTATTTTTTTATTGTAAAGAGAATCTTTTATCTATGCTTTGCGTCTTAAAAAAGTGCAGGTAGCAATAAATAAATTCACTTCATAGTTAATGCATAACTGATTTATTAAACTGTTTCTTAGTGCCAAGGGTCACTCTTTAATTCGTATGTAAGAACTGCAGCGGGTACCAGGCTAAAATAGTAATATTGTTTAATACTTGTAATAATTAATAAAAATTAGCACGTTGTAGCTTAGAAATATGATTTTTAGTGCTATGCTGCCAGCAACTCAGCTGCCTCCCGGGCAGTTTCCAATTAACCCACTGGAGTCATCTCCATATTGCTAAGGATTTATGCTCAGAAAAGATACTGAACAGCCTGCCCAAGGTACATGCTTGGAGAATGTGAAAATGGAGGGAACCAGGGAGAGACTGGAAGGGTCCAGACAAAGGCTTCATATTGTCCATTCTCTAGGCTGTGGAATTTGAATACTGGCAATAGTGGAGCGTCTCCAGTTGGATTATTCATGATAAAAATATATTTGCATAAACATTTATACAACCAGTACTTTTGGAGGCCATTAATACGCTCGTCTTTTTCTTCTGTAACAAATTTATCTCTAATTTTTTACTTCTATAGCCCAAAAGATCACTTTGAGTATTACATTAAAGGATCCAAAAATGAATTAAAAACCCCCCGAACAAACAAACAAGTGAAAGACAAATACAAATATTCAATGCTTTTGTCACTTTGGTCTTCGTAAAATTGTAATTTGTTAATCTTTTGTAATCAGAAAGTGGTGCAAGGGCTTGCAATGCCATTGGAAGAAGGTCTTAGAATTCTGAGTGATCTTGACAAAACTGCGGGAATGACTCTGTAACGACAAAACGAAAGTGTTACTTCTAGGCAGGAGAAATAAGTCTTGAGTACAAAATGTAAAGTCACTGGTTAGGGAGTTGCACCATCTGCAAAGAGGAGGGTCACAGAGTAATAAAAGCTGAATTTGAATTGTTGTAATTGAATGGCAAAAACAGGAGATACTTTTCTGAATTGTGTAACTAGGAGTGTTGTGTTTGAGACATGAGATAATTATTACAATTTACCTCAGACTGGTGATGTTAAAATGGAAAACATCTCTCACTTTAGGCTTTACTTCAAGACAGATACAGGTAACTTGATTAAGTTTCAGAGGAGAGCAGTCTAAAGATACAGTAATCCATGGTTCTTCATATCTTCATGTCATAGAATTTTACTCACAGCAAAAGATTTAAATTAGATTGTAAAGGGCTTTTCTAATTACAGGGATAATTAGTGAATGGAACAGACTGTCTAGGTCATGAAGCCTCTTTCATTAGAGACTTTAAAGACATTCTCATAATCTAACGAGGGATGTGTGGTCAAGATGAAATCAGAGTGATGTGAGTATATGGGGTAAATATCAGTGAAGAGTAGTTTTGGTCTGTGTCTGTGTGTAATCTTTCAGTATCTATTATTATCTCTTATGGTCCCATGATTACTTCTGTAGTCCCTTACAGCTCTTCATTCCTTCTGGTTCTTGCTTATTTGGTCTTTCTGTTCTTCTTCTAATTACCTCTGAATTTTTAAATTTCTGTAAAAATGTAAAACAACAACAGCAAACAAACATGCTTCATATGAGATAAAATACATGCCTAAAATGAGATATGAAATTTTCAAATATTGAAAGTGATATTTCCACTGGGAGTGTATGAACATGGTAGAAAATGTGGGTGTCTTCGATAAGTCAAGAGAAAAACTACAAAAGTAATAAGGAAATGGCAAATAATTATTTGCTATGATAGAGTGAAAGATCTAAGACCATGATACAGCAAAAGTAAACATGCTGAAAGGTATAAATAGTTACTCTGACTTCAGAGTTAGTGCATTGTTTGGTTAAATGCTCCCCTGGGTAAGAATTGATCAATTAATGTCTAAAATTGGGAAAGGTACATGACGTGATGCCCTGTAAATATTTAAAAGGTAAAAAGAACTAAGAGAAAGAATTCTAAGACAGTAGAGGAAACTATTAAAAACTAATGGAGTGAAAGAAAATACTACCTTTGCACAATATCAGGGAGTTAAAAATATCCAATTACATTTGAGGATGAAGATTTGATCATGAGACCAATAGGCTTTAGAACAATTTTCCAAGAGCAGTGGTGCAGAAAAACAAAAGGTCATAGTATGAGGTCAGAAAAAATGGCCATTTGTAACAGTCTCTTGTGCCATCAGCAGATGTGTGTGTTAGAAAATAAAAACAAGATGAGAATAAATAGAAGCTACACTACTTTACATTTAAAAACCAGAAACAAACGTTAGTAGAAAAAACATTGTAAAAACAATGCAGCTCTAATTGTTGGAATGGGATACTTGACCTAACTGGTTTTTCATTCTCCAATTTCAAAACATCAGTCTCAGGAAATGTGATTTCATCATAAAATTATCTGAGTGAAAAAAGTATTCTAGAATGCTCTAAGAATTCTGTTTTGTGGACTCATCATCTTGGTATTGGGTGATGCTTCATTGTGGCAGAGAACACCACAACAGAGGTTATTCCTCATTATTCCAGTGTCTATGCATACTTTCAATTTTATTTGTAGATCTGCTGTTAAATACAGGTGCTGGGAAGATATAATGTTGTCTTGAGCTTCCCTGGAAACAACAGGATAAAGTATTTGCTGAGTAGAAATTAAGTTTGTACTTGTTACTAAAGAACAAATAATAGTAACTATTAGTACGAGGTGAAATTTAGAGTAGTCCCATACAGGAACAATTCAATAAAATGTGTAGTACTTATTATGTTGTTTCATTGTGAAATTGAGGTTTATAGTGTTATTTGCAAGGGTCTGAAACGGCAAAGAACTTCCCAGTATCAAGCTCCTTTTTAAAAGACATTTTTACAGGTAAATTATTCCTGGCATTAAAATTATAAAGTCCTTTCACATATTATATGCACTGACTAAAGAATGAAGACGGCTTTAAACTTGCAAGAATTAATATATAGTTCTTTATGTAAAATTTGCTGCTAACGATCACAGCACTTGTAAGTACTCCATATGATAAATATCTAATGTTTTCATTATATATACTTTTGTACTGAAATGATTATGATAATCTGGCCTCCTTGGTTTCAAAATATAAAATTGTAAGTTTTGTTTTATTCAAAGATAGAAAGAAATTGCACAAGAACTGTGGCAATATTAGCAGAGATGCTGGATATTTGTATTAAATATCTACTTAAATTTTTCATATTATGTGTCAAATCCTAAATTCATCTAGATACCATGGTAATAGGTGCTATAGAAATTAGTAAAAAGAAACAAATATTTGATGTGTGTATATCCATATTTAGGCAAATTGATGATTTCTGGCACAGTTATAAATTTCTACATTGTAGAGAAAGTTTGCCAGCAAGGAACAGAAGGAGTATTGACTTTTTACTATAATGACATTTCTATCAAATTAATTATAAACTTGGGAAATATTAATCTAATTGAAATAATACTGCTAACAGAAAAATACAGTTAGTTTGGTGGGGTTTTTTAATTTTCTTTTTTTTTTTTTTTAATTTTCTTTTTTTGCCCTGACAGTTTAATGGTTCACAAAAAGTGAAGGACTTGAAATACAAGAGTATTAGAGAAAATAATTTCTACTGTTGTAATAATTCATATGAATGTTGTTGAAAAGTATTAAAAAAATCTATTCACCTATTATAACTCCATTTGACAACTGTGGGAGTAATTTATTTTTTACCACTAATAAAGAAAGTAATATAAATTAATAATAAAGAAAAACGTGTATGATACTTCATAATTTATTATCAAAACACAGGTTGATCAACAATCTATCATATTTCAGATTTTGTTACAACACGATAAAAATGGCTATAACCAAATTAAAATGGGATTCACCTTCCTGTCATGTTTGTGTTTGCCAAACTGAAGAAAGAGTGTTGTGACATACATTACATCGTTTAAATTAAAAAAAGAGATACTTAAAGATTCTCAAGATGTTGCTCTAAAGGAACAAAAGATGCTATTTGCCAGGTTAGTCAAGGCCTCAGAGGGATGGATAAGTCCAGCTCATGCCCAGCTGGACGGCACTAAATCCAGGGTAAAGGCCAGAACCTGAGATAAAGCTGGAAAGTTGGGGACTGCTAGGCATCTGTAAAGCGCAGGATTTAAGTGTGGAATGGTGTAAATGAGCAATTCTGTTAGAGCACAACACACAAAGAATTGGAAGACTAGTTTGTGCAAAGAAAACATTGACAAAGAAGGCCGTGGGTGCACCTTGTTTGCACTTTTAGTGAAGACAACGATCTGAATACACTGAGCTTGGATGCTGATGCTGTTTTATTTGCAGGTTCACAAAATATCTTTGATGCATCTGAAAAAGGTAACACTGAGTTCTCTTGACCCAAAAGGGTTCCCTTGAGTTTTCATGGCGTCTTCTGGTTTACATAGTAAACATTATCTTATCTGTCTGCTAAAAGACACTAAAATGGTCTTTGTCACCTTATTTTGTACTGATTGTCTAAATAATGGCTGCATACAGACTGGGGAAGACTGTCGTTTAAGACTAAGTTTACTAAATGGTTGATTCTTGAATCAGGTAGTTTACCTATGGGTGCAGCACATGGGGATCTTTAAGAGAGCTGTCAACCTCTGAACGCCACAGGATGATCCTCATTTCTTGCCTAAATGCATCGCACAACTTCCTGAAGATTTCTTGGGGGATAGGCTGAAATCTTTCTCTGCACCATGAGAAAACCATAAAGCTCTTAGTGACTGTCACTGCGGATTCATTTCCATATCAGCCATGCATACGTTAGGTTACACGTTTGTGAGAGGACTAGCTTGTGCGCTGCAGCTCTCGGTTTCAGTCCCAGCATTGCGCCTCTTGGTTTGTCTTCCTGATGGAACAATCATAAGAAAAAGAGAGGAGCATAGGACGAAGACTCTGTGAAGCACAGTGGCCTCAGGTCAGCACAACAGGGCTTCCAAACCTGGATCCTTCTCCTGCATCAGGGCATCTTTGAATTCCTGAGAGGGGACACAAATTCCATTTTAAACAGCCGCTGGATGTGGTAAGCATGAATAGTTCATACTTTTCTTGACAAGTGATCCAAAAATGGGTTGAAGTGTAATGTCTTAATGTGTAAACAATACTAACAGGTCCTGACTTTTGCTCAAGACTGCTTTGGCCCTAAGAAACTGGTTGGCTGACTCTTAAGTATTATGATGGGCTTTCTATGCTGTAACTGTATTAGATTCAGAGGGTTATCTAGAACTTGATCAATTTTTCTGCAGGTTCTGGGTCTGACCATGTGAAAAATATTGCACCGCTACTGAAAACAACATGAAGCTTGGTTTTTTTGTTAAATTTTCAAGAAGGTAAATATTTGGCATTGCTTTAGTATTCACAACTTTCTCTTGAAAGACAGGTGGTATTCTCAGTCAAAAATGTCTTTTTCTGCCTGTGGGTAGGTGGGTAATACTGTAGCTCTGTTCCAGTGCCCTGGATTGCTTTCAATTTATGCTTCAGTCCAAACGAGAACTGTTCCATTACATAAATCATGTTTAACTTGGGCTATATTTTAATGTGATTTACATATGGCAAAGAATTAAGATGTGCATATCTGTATTTTAAACACAGTGGTTATATTACTCATTTGAGACTGTACGTAGGTAAAACATGCTTCAGAAGATATCCGTTCTTATTTTGTTGTTTGCTATTGGTACTCTGATCCCTCATTACATCACACAGGATGAGTATGATTGTGTGTGAATCCTCTTACAAGTATCTTCTCCAGCGTTACAGGTACAATGTATCATTTTCTTTTCCAATGATTTTACATAGATTTAGTTCTAAAAACAGATATTCCCCGAACAGAAAATCAGTTCCATACCACTCATTCCCATGTCCCAGCCCATTCAGTCACGGTGGTTATTTAGAACATCTTCCACAGCGGATCTCAATGAGCTTGATGAGCTGAGACAAAATAGAAATTCTGATTATGAAAGGCCGTGTAAGATTTCTTTCTTGCCCACAGCAGCTTCATGATGCTTTGACACTTCCTGTTTGAGTTCTGCTCTTCCTTTGCTTCCTGAGTCACTTTCTAGACCAATCTATCATCGATAGCTTTTGGTGTGATTGTCTGGAAACATATTCATGTAGGTCAGCTTCTTGAAATACAAAATTTCAGAAATATAAGTAAAATGAAGCCTGATTACAGTTCGTCTTAAAAACAAGTGTGCTAGTTTAGATAACAGCCTCCCTACAGTTTTTTAGAGGACATGCCTCTTTCAATTTTGTTTTGGTTGATTAATTAATATTTTCTTAGAAAGATCTATTGGTCTTAAAGGCATGTGTTTTATTAAAGACAACTCTTAAGGAAAACAGTCTGGTGATTCCTTATGCAGAAGCCTCTTTACAATCACACTTTTTGTGCCTAGAACGATCTTTTTGTCTCAAAGATTGCGTATGCATTGACACTACATGGCCAGAGCACTTCTTTATAGGCTGCTTCTGTTCTTGAATATCTCAAAATCTTCCCTTTAAGTAATATTTATTACCATGAATGCTGACAGAGGACCTATTCAACTGTGATGTGTATCAAAGGGAAAACAAGCAAAAAAATTACTGTGATTATCATGATCCAAATGACATTTTATGTGGTTCACATCTAGAATGAAATGTGTAAAAAGAGGTGAAAATTGTTTATGTGAGGAGCAGTCTACAAACTTAGCCATCATTAGACTACCATGTCTACAACGATGTTACAGCAAGACTTTCATTTAGTGTTTGTACAGAAAAAAAATTGTTTACCAATTAAGTTATAGCCAAGGTCAGTGAGATGGAAGAAAAATGTGAGAGAAGTACTTAGTATTGAATGCAAGCTACAGCCAGCAGCCTACTGTTACGGCATGGGTCAGCTTTTGTTTCATTTCTCCCCCTTTAGTTTTTGGAATAATAAATTATTTAATACCAGGTACATTGGTTCATGTGCTATAACCAGAAAAATATATATATATATATATTTTTTTTTTTCCCCATGGCATTTGACATAGTTCTGGAGTCAAAGAGTGAAATTCTGTATTTCAGGGATTACTGTATATGTGTGATGAATTTTGTTTTGTTGGATAGAATGTTGAATACTTGTGTCCGTATGCATACCAGATAGGTTATTAATATGTGCTGGTTCATATGCAGAACTATAATTGCACATTAATTTCTGGACTTCACTGCATTAAAATTCTCAGCCACAGTGTTTCACGAATGGGTTTATTGTCCTAATAAGTTTCATTGAACCCCAATAAAAGAATATTAACTGTCATAACTAGATTTTAAAAGTTTAGATATAATAACCTGTAGTTAAAATATTTAATTATTGCAGAATTCCGTTCCTTCCAGAGACTGTAAGGGGTGATAAAAGACACAGAGAAGGCCAAGGAAGTTTGGCCTTCTTATAAGAAAACACTGCTTTTTTTTTTTTTTTTTTTTTGCTGTAAGTCTGCTTGAACACTGAAACAACTTGCCAAGAGAGGGTATGGAGTGTCCATCTCTGGAGATATTCAAAACTTGGCAGGCATTAGTCCTGACCAGCCTGCTTGAGTTCACGCTGCTTGAGCAAGAGGGTTGGAATAGACAACCTCCAGACGTCTCTTCCAAACTCAACTATTCTGTGATTCTGTGAATATAAAAACAATTACTTTGTTGCATCAGAAAGGACAGTACTAACTACAGGTCCAACTAACAAATTTTTATCAAAGAAAATGGATTATTGTTCTTTTGCAAATGCTCACCTAGAATAGGGAGGACTGTTCTCACTTAGGAACATTAAATAATGACCTCTACTTTGTTTATTGTAATTTGTGGTGATATGGGATACTGTTAATGTTTATAAACTTGAAAATAATGGCAGTGCATTGTAAGAATGGTTTGCTTTATATCTGAAACTTTAAGCTGTATTGGAGATTTTATTTCAGTTCACTCACATACAGAATTTGCATGAATGTTTTGAAGTAAATGCTAGTAAATACTAAACATATTTTTCCCATGCTCTTCCAAGCATGGATCGTCTTACCCAACATGCTCTTCCTAGCATGTTGTAATATCTCTTCCTAGAAATGTTATTGACGAACAAGTTTCTTAAGATCAGTAATCACTATCAATGATTTGATCAGTCTGTAACAAATATTACATTAAGGCTCATGTACTGTTGCATTTCTGATAATAAACATTTACAGCAATTATTTGTATGAGATATACATACTGAGTTCCCATACTGCATTTGTCATTAGGTTCCCACAGAGATGAGACAGTAAACATAACATTCAAAAATTAATACCAGATTTTATTAGAAGGCATTCAAGGATCTTCAGCATGTAGACTGCGTTAAAATACTCTGTCAGTTCTCTGTATGGTTATGAAGATTAATTGCCTTTTCTGTGATTCAAAGAGCTTTAAATGTACTTGGTCTGTATGTGAGTTTTCTGTACGTTCATGCTTGTTGCACAACAGTAAAATATAAACTATTTTGTCCACTCTAGATAATTTTTGAAGCTTATAATAAATCCCAATATTTTTCATGTCTCCTTAAATAAAAGTTGAAATGGAGAAAAACAGGGAAAACAGTGGATGGTGGGAGAGTCTGCTTTCATATTTCCTTTTTCATGCAGTGCATACAGTCATTTCTTCCTGTAACTGTAGACCTGAGAAATGGGATTTGAACGGTTCTTGTAAGGGGAGATCTCATTTTTTCTTAACATCTCTATGTTGGTTCTGATGCCTATTTCACAAAACAGAAAAGGAAGACAGGATATTTCCTTTGCTTGTATTTGTTGCAGGCATAAGTTGCTTATTTTACCAGTTTAAGAAATATGTGCACGATTAATAGAATTCTAGTAGACATTAACGATTTTTAATGCAGCTGTGAGTTAAAATTCAAATGGTTTCTTACATTCTTGCAAGTACTTTGGCACAGATTTCAGGGACATTTTGATCCGTGCCTCATTGAAATGAGTGGGAATAAGGAAGTCAGGAAGTCATTGCAAAGCTAACCTTAAATCCTCAAAGATTCTTGTACAGTTGGATAAAACCAATAAATACAGAAAGTTGGGTCCAAATGCTGCTATTATTTACCTTCTGTGCAGTAAAAGTGAAACCTTTAATTCTTTTAGTTCATAAAAAGTACATGAACTGATAAGGGTCGTGCAGAAAAATCCAGTGCATAGTCATATTAGAAATTATAGAGTTCTGGGACTTGTGCTTAAACCAGTAGGTCATATTGCCTCATTTAAATTATGAAGGTGTTGGGTTTAATTAAATCAATTACTTGGCATCTGAGTCTGAAGGCTGGGAACAAGGATGCCTTAGCCACCTCTGTAGAATCCATCACTGAATTGCTATAAACTTTTTTTGCCATTTACTTTTATTGAGGCCAAATAAGTTAATGCTTCTACTCTCTTGAAAAATTTTAAATGGCAATATACCAATGTTTTAGTATATAATTGAATGTATTGAATGTGTGTTTGTGTCAATTTATTTGTTATATGTAACAATAGCAGGCCATGCAAAGTGACGTAGAACTTGCTCTTAACAAGCTGCCAATTACTATTGGTTGTTACATAGTGAAGTACAACAATTTCCCTCTATACTTGGTTTAGGCACTGAAGCAGAGAATGACAACATTTCTGTCAGAACTGTGTGTAATTCACTACAGACAGAGGTGCAGAAAAAGCAGTTTTCATCTAATTTTCAGAGCTTTTTCCTATGTGATCATGTTAGCATCTGGGCTTGGGTTTAAATTCGGACTTAAGCCAAGTGGTACAGTCTCCATAAATATGGAAAGGTGAGCTAGGCTGTATTTTCCCATGGTGCATCATTGACAAAAGTGATTAGAAAGTTTGACTGCAAAATCTGTTTTACTGTTTCAGATGCAGCCAGGAAGAGCCCGACTTGTCCATTCTGACACAAGGCTGTGTTTACATGGCTAGCAGCAAGAGTAACGATCTCTTCAATAGTAATTTAAACAATTAGGTGTGGACATCACTGAAAGACAATAAACATGGAACTCTACAATGCTATATTTGCCACTATATTTTCCTATGTGGCTATGCTCTGAAAGCCATCAGAAGGCTGCTTATGGCAGTCAAGTTACACTTCACGTTTTAAAATCGGAGAAAAAAAATCAAAACAAAGTAGTTTCTTCAAAGCAAAGTTTTTTCTTCAAAACAAAGTAGGAGTGCAAAGGAGGAAACTTCCTGTTCCTCTGACATGTTCTGAAATTCATCACATTTCAAAATACTACCAACTTTTTTATGTTTTTAAACCCACCAAAGCCACTAAAAAAAGAACACTAAAGTTGCAATATCTCACATTTAAATGTTAGGCTGCCTGCAGTTTCAGTTTAACTGTGATGGGATCCTGCTTTGTCCTACCAGGGAGAAAAAGGTTAAACAAGTGTTTTTGAGAGAGGATTATTTAAAAGTCTAAACAAGACTGATAACATGTGGATTTATAACCAGGTGATATAAATGGAGGGTGGGGAGGCAGATGATTAGAATGGTAGAGTCTTCTGCTTTTATAGTGAGTGAAGGGTTAGTGAAGTTTTTGAAACTGTGAAGGATTGATGGTGGTTGGAACTCTTGTAAAGGTATGAGAGTTTTCTGTCTCATTAATGGTGAGTCAATTCAGGGTTATGATAAAAGCCCATAAATGAAAAAGATAAGCAAAATGGAGACAGGACAAATACTGGGTATGAATGTATGAGGGCTAGTCACGGATTGCTGGGGAGCTGGAGTGGTTGCTGTGCTGGGGTTGCCCATGCAGCCTCCTTGTCAGCATGTGTTGTTGTAGTCTTTAAATACATAATCTCATGTTGCTTTCACATCGGAGATAAGAATTTAATGAGTAGTGATCCAATATTTTGTTTTATCATGTTCAATGTGTAATCCCAGGCTGTGGTATACGCTGTTTACTATATGCTGTTTAAATGCTGTGCTGAAGGCAGAATAATTAGCTTCCTCATGGGCTTTTCTATATAACTCATTGCGGTAAGACTGGAGTTCTTACAATGTGAAATAAATTGCCACCTTAATGCTTGTTTGTTGAGGAGAGACTATTTCTGCTCTCAAGCATAGACAAATGTCAGGCATATTGTATATGCCCAGTTTGAAACATCTGAGACTTGATTTCTTTGAGTACTCACCAGTATACAATACTTTATTTGATGTATAGTTCCTATTTCCTTCACTTGCAGCTGAGACTATTCAGCCATTCTGCAACTCTCAAACCAAAAAGATGATATAAATAGGGAACACCTGTGAGAATCTCATGTTTAAGTTGCTTTCACTGTGTTTGAAATTTCTGGTAGAGAACAGCATTATGTGTAACTGTACTTTATGTAAGTGGGATCTTGTGCACTCCTGCTGTCATGTTTAGGCTGTGATGCAGTGATTTACAATGCTCCGAGGAGGCAAATGTTTGGAATTATTTATGATCTTTATGAAGTTTGGGAAGGTGAGTAAAATTGTGGAAAAACTTTCAAAATTGCTTAGCAATGTAGAAGCCCAGCTCCCATTTTCAAAAGCACATAAATTGCTTATGAGCTTAGGTGATTTCAGAAAATTACTTTCTCTTTTATTCTGCAATAAAGATGATGAAACAATATCTATGTCATTGTTGAAGGACAAAAATTCTAATTTGAAAGTTATTTGCATGTAATTTCTAACAATACTTCAAAATTTAGTTGAAAGCTATTAAAGAAGCGTAGCTGAATTAAATAAATGCAATATATCTGCCTTGTGAACAATAAATAATGATAATTTTTTATCTATTATGTAACAAAACGAAATCTTTAGAAACAGTGAGTACTTTCTGAGACATCATTAACTTTAGTGCTGCTAACACCATCAGATATTTTCAGTCTTATATTTTTACCTGAGACACTAAAGTAAATCAGCTTGTCTGAGAGAGAAGAATACTTATTTGACTTAAAAAAAACAGCTTTGCAACCTGTAAGTGCAAGTGAACTTTGCATACCATTTTAAACTCTGTATTGCAAATATGGCAGGCAAAGGTATACCTGATGAAGACCTAGTACTATAGGCCACCATGAGTATAGCATAGTAGAGTTTAAAAGTGATTATTGCTTGAGTTGCTACATGTAATTTAGTGTATTAATGTTGATTACTGCTAACAGCCTAATATAAAGGAAATATATAAATTGCTTCTCAAAACTGCATAGCAAGCAATGAAATAGTACAGACAATATTGTTTGTGAAACTGAAGAACATTTTCATTATTATTAACTAATTCATATGATGCATAATGTAAAAATGTTATTGATTTTAATTCTCTTTCTATAGTGTGGGGTTTTTTTGTGTGTTTTTGTGTGGTGGTTTTTTTTTTTTTTTTTTTTTAGTTTCTCCATTGCAGATTTTATAAGTGTGTCATTGCCCTTAAATACTTCTATTTGCTGTAATGCTTCTCTGAGGTATTTGAAGATTCTGCTAATGTAAAGTGCGATGATTTATCATGAAGTAAATAAATTACGTGAAACATAATGCTCAGTTTGAATCAGCTTTAATGGTGAACTGACCTGAGATTTCCAAACTCACTTTTGCAGAATCTTTCTGAGGTTGTGGTACTGATCTGGCTACCTTTGTACTTCTGTCAGTAACTCAGCTGTACAATGTAGTTGCAACTAATGCTTTTCAGAAACATATAACAGAGCCTAATTCACCTGGTCTGCCTTGTTACACGATAGAAGTCTTGCATTTCATCTGTTAGTGATAAACTGCGTGTGATCTAAATATATCTCCTAAAAACATATCTGATCTTGATTCAAAGATATCAATCATCAGAGGAAAGCATTACTAAATTGGGTCATTTCTTCCAACTTTTGCTTATTAAATTAAAAAATAAAAAGTCCAAGTTTTTAAGAATTGTCTGGCTTCCATTTCCAGATACTTTTCTAACAATCACTTAGAACAAAGTTTTTATTTTTTCCTTTGGAAAGGTTTAACATACTGTATTTGAGTCACTTCTCTGCCCTTGCCTATACTGGCCAAGTTGTGTGTGATCAGCCAGACTGCGATTTTATTACAAGGTAGCACTAACCCCCTGTCAGAGCTCTGTTTGCAACAGCTCCTTATGCTGGAGCTGCAGTGGATGAAGCTACTTTGGATAAAAGCCAGAGTATAATGTAAAACTGTTTATATCCAGAGCTAATGCACTGTAATTTATGCTCTGTGAAATGCCACTGTAACAGTATGGTAACTTCTTGGTTTATGCTTCTGTTTAGTCTTTTTGGTTTTGATTAAAAGCACTGAAGTCCAATAGTTTTGCTGTAAGGTACTTCCAACTTTCAAATCACTTTAGGAAATCAGTTTTCAACATGCACTTTAAAATAAGAGCAGTAGAATTCTGTGCACAGCCCAAATATCAGGCTTTCCAGTGCCTGTATAGAATTAATGTCGTAGCTCTTATTTTGTTTGCCCCTTCGCAGCACTGTATGGAGTTCTAATGTTAAATCGTTCATCCAGTATGAACTCAGTGTTTTCTAGGTCTCCAGTTTCTATGATACAACATATATTCAGTGAAAAGTTTGTATCCTTATGAATTTTTATACAGATAACGCGCCCCCCCCCACTTAATATATATGCACGAGCTGAAATAGATGATTCAGTTCACTTCTGTAGCTGCCCTGTCTTTTGCATTATTTGCTTGTGTTACTTGCAGATTTTATGAGCAGAATGAATCCCTGTTTTCAGATACATGGTGAATGTGTTCACCATCAGGTTGCACATAATTTTTTCCAATGCGTCTCTGAAACCGCTGATAGGTTTCACAGAGTGAAATCACTACTAGGGAGTCACAGTCAGGTTAGCTGATTCCTAGTACATCTAATATATGCTTTGCTAATATTCTATAAGGTGAATTTTTAAGTTAGTTTCATGCAGTATGGATTGAAATAGTTTTAGAAAGTGTAAGTATATTACATGCGAGGTTAGCAAGATCAACCACACCTGTGGATTAAAATAATAAAATAATTTTTGACAAGTCTCATTTTCCATAAAATCATTTTAACTGGCATTATTTATGTTCCCTCCTTTAATTCTTTATCAACTCAATGTCCTATCAGCTTTTTCCTCTAACTTACTCAGGATTGATGGGGTCAGCCTGGGTCATCTGCCTTGGCCTTTATGAATATATTCATGGTCTTCTAAGACTGTAATAATTTAATTTTTATTTCCCCAGTACTGCCAGATTTATTAAAAGCAACATCCAGTGTTAGGCCACTCCAGCATCCCTTTAAGTCTACTGGTCCTAAGTTTTTAAGAGTGGCTGACTGAAAGGGTATTTATCCAAAGTAATTATAGTTTAACATTCTGAAGCACAAAAGGTGAATCATTCAGAGCAAAACTGTACAAAACCCCAGACAGGTTTCAGATTGTCTGATCATCATGGATTGTACTGCCTTTTTTTCAGCAATATCTTCTGTGACATTCAGGACTAATTCCAGCCCTGAATTTCTGTACACTTCTCTGTACTACAGGAAAATAGACTGGTTTCCAGCAACTCCATCTAAGATAACAAATGCCCGTCATGTGTTCTGCTATCTCTAAATCTGCATTTACAAGATTTATAATAGGCAATTGTTAATTTTGTTTGCTGCAGCCAGCTTGCTGAAGAGAGATGGATAAGAAAGAAAATAAATTCAGTATTTGTTGCAGAGTGGAGAAAGTGCAGGAAAGTATACTTTCACCAGTCTTTTATCATTGAGTCTTCTGTACTTTGGCCTTAGCATCATTCATTCCTGTCCTAACAGTGATCAGTCTTCTTTTTGGTTGACATTAAACTCATAATATCTTTTGCCCCTTGCAGGCCATTAGGGAATTGCTATAGAAATACAGTTTATAATATTACTTACCCATGCAATCCCTGCAATAAAGTTATCTTCATATACAGGAAGAACATCTTCACTCTGTGTTAATGGCAAAATCATAATTTCATTTAAGTAGGGAAAGGATTTTTCTCTAAATCTTAATTCATTGTCAGGCCCTTCAGTTTTCAAGAGAGAAGAGAAGATGGTCCCTTAATGAAAATGAATTGACTTTTTTTCTTCTTCAGATGGAAATTGTAACTGCCACTGACCAGTCTTGAAAGAATTTATTTTTCTAGAGCATTCACAATTACCCTGAGAAAAGGATGGCTGCAGCAACACGGTGTCTCGCTAAGGCTGGGTTAGGGACCCAAACTGCAGAGGAAGCCAAACAGCAATTCCAACCCTGACTCCTGACTTTTCCTTTTGTGACTCCTTTTTATGTGTGTTTATATCTGAGTCTTGACAGAACATTGATGCAACCTCTTAGCCCATTTCAGTCACATGTGGAACACATGGGGAAGAAACGGTGTGGGAAAAATTGCAGTGGCAGAGTTGTATTGCTAGATTTTGATACAGAAAATTTGACTCTCAGTAGGTGGCACTTCATATATTCTCACTGGAGAAAAAGTTGAGTTTATTAATTTCTCGCGGGTAACCACCGATTTCTCATTACTGCCTGGCATATTACACTCTTGGGGCTGAAATACTTTGTCTCTTTTAAAATATTTTTTTCTTTTTAAAGATATTTTTTCAATGGAAAAAAAGTCACTTGTATACCATGTTAGGTGCTAGATGTGTACTATAGTACATTTATAATAGAACGAGATTTTATTTTAAACAATGTCTTTCTTAAAATGATTTTGAAAACATTAGAGGCCTGTAATGAGTTAAATACTTGAGTTAAGTACTGCACTATCTCTGAGTCACTTTATGTATTCTTGACAAGAGCTCAAGCAGAATGCTGATTATCAGAACTGCACTGACAAAAAGGATGTTTCTCAATGCAAAGACCCAAGTTTAATCTCCTATTAAAAATGTTGAACTATCTTTAAGCACACCTGAGGAGTCATCTTCTGAAAGTATGATTCAAAGTGCATTCTAGCCTAGTCTGTTTTTTCTGATACACCCTGCGTGTGCTTCTTCTCGCACTTCTTCCCCCTCACTTTTCCACTCTGCATGTTTCTATTTTATTTTGGCGTTGATTCTGCAGCACTACTCAGACATACCCATGTGAGCCCACACAATGTGAGGTAGGTGCAGCAAATTGCACGATCAAGTCCATTAAATAGAAATGCACTTCCATAACAAAATGTGACAGCTGTCACTTAAACCTGAGAATTCCTTTACTCAACAAGCATATTTTGTTCTGAGATAACATCAAAGATGACCTTCTCCCATCAAAAAAGATGGAAAACCAGATAATATAATGGAGGTTATTTTAATCTAGTTTAATCACATGAACAAATAAATGGCTTGGATATGAATTTATTTGATTTGTATGTTTGATGCCACAAAGTGAGGGAAGACAATTCCTAGCAACTGCCCCACACTTCTGTGGCATTAAATTTGAAAAGTAAAATGGGCTTTAGAATTTTATTTTAATTATTCCATCTGGTTCATACAGAAACTTTTCTAAACTGAAAATTCTGTACAACATAGGCTTCAAGTTCTGCATGGCCATTTGTGCTATGTTTGGATTATTGGGACATGTTCCAGCACTGAGCTGTGCCTGATTATCTGCCAGAAAATCCAAGATAATCGTAGCTAGAACACAGACAGTGAGCTTTCCTCTGCATTTTGGCCTTTTCATACAGTCTGTAAATGAAGTAATTGTGAAGCTCTGCACAGCTAAACTCATAGATGGTCTTCCAATAATAGTCAGTGGGATTTTTATTCCTTTTATTCCTTCTTTCTTTTTTGTGTAACCATTATGAAATGCAGATTATGCTGATAATTCTGCATACGTGTATATGCTTTTGATGGAAGCTAATGGCCCAAATTTTGGCTAGCAAGTTAAATTTTTAGCAGTTAGGTTATGTGAAAGACACTAATATATGTATAACTCTGGCAAGATTGACGAGAATGATAATATAGTAGGCCAAAAGGATATATGGGTGCAACTTGCTAAAAGTGTAAAAATAAAAAAAAAAGGCAGTACAGCCTCTTCAAACAGAAGCAGAAAAACTATCAGACGGTCTGTAGGACTGAAAAATACTTGCAGCGTAGAGAGATGAGACAGTAACAAAGAAGCTAAAAAAAAAATGTTCATGTTGAAGGAGTTTACAGATGTTGCCACACCAGAAACTGAAGTAAAAGAGATCCATAAAATAGGTAATAATATTTCACCAAGAGGTAATGGGAAGGGATATATCAGAAGTCTATTAGATTGTGAGTGGCACAGATGATTTTACTGGATGCTGCCCATTCTTTTTATCTAGCAATGTGTTTCACAGAGCAAATAAAGATGCTGGGGAATGTGTTACTACAACTTGTTTTGAAAATGGGTTCTTGGGGTGATTAAAGAAATTATCGGGGGACAATGCTTCTAAGGGCTATAACTAAGGTCATCTAGGTGCAACCACTTGCTCATTACATTCCCAAAATGCTGACTACTGGACAAGTACCCAGAGAAATACCATTCCTTAACTCCCCCAAAAAATCATTTCCATAATGCCCCCTGACAGAGGCAGGATGCCGCACCAGATGCATGTGTGTCTGATTCAGTCCTGCTCCTGCTATGCTATGTTTTAGAAAGGAGCCATGTTACGTGGAAAAAAAGTGGTTTTGAAATACTTTAAATACTGAGTAATGGGCTACTGTGTCTGGTGAGGTTTCTGGTTGGTTATTACCAGCACTGCTATGTGTTAAGATTTTTGACAAGGACATGTGATTTTCTGAAAGGAGGAGGCAATTTGGAATAAAATATGCAGATGATAATAAGTTATGAGAAATTGAAATCACCAGTAAGAACCATGGCTTATTACAAGGATCTTGAGGGTCTAGTCTGAATTTCTTAGGTCTTCAGGCAAAGCTCCCATTGGATTAATTTTTGGGATCTATTCTGTTAAAAATGACATTATTTCTTCAGCTCTTCAAAATTTACCTTGAAATTGTCAAGTAAAAGTAATCTAATTTCATTGCATTAAGTTCAGTGGGATGTTTGCCTGTGTGACAATTGTGCTGTACAAAGATTGCCTCTGTTAATAAAAAGAAATTATTTACTCCTATGGACCCTTTCAGAATTGTAATGGACTTGAATGTCATTTGAATCTTGCTGAACAAAGGACAAGACACATGTACTACTGGTACATCTTAACTCAGCTTTGTTTTATTGAGGCTTGTTCTGGTCTTCTATGCTGGGGTAATTTTTACCTGAGTGTATGAAAAAAGTTTTTGATCGATTATATACAGAGCTGGCTCACAATAGCAGACTTCATACCCTTGGAGGCCAGGCTCTGATATGAGAATTGGAATACAAATTGACAAGTATTAGGAGAGAAATTTCCAAGTTACAGAATTTAAAGAACTTTTAGGTTTGTTATATAATAATTTATTTTATATGTAAACATCAATTGGCTGAGATTAGGAATCACCATTTTGATATAGTTTATTTTTTAAGATAGTCACTTTGTACAGTGGCATATTTTTCCTGTCACTCTCCTCAATGTTAAATTTCATGTCTGTAAGTGGTGTGAGTTGGTTTTATTTTCCTCAGTCAGAGCCTTTAATGTTTATGTTATTGATTCATGCTAAAAAAAGAAAAAAAGGAAACAATGAAAGGCTTCTTCAGGATACTTGAAATCTGATTTTTTTGTTTTTCTTTTAAATTGGAAATACAATATAGCTATTACTCTAGGATATGTGTCTCTAAGTGCAAGTGGTTGGAGCATACATAATAATTCCCTGTTTTATTTGAATGTATAGGCTGAGCATCTGTATTTAATAAATGCTGGCACCCTAAAGTTAAGTAGGCTAACATGGCAGTTTCGAAGCAGTAATTTATGTTACAAGGAAGGTGTTATTGAAGTTAAATAAATGTTTCACAACTAACTTGATCCTGCATATTTTTCAAATACTTATTATATTTGTAAGTACAGTTGTAGCACATGACAGAATTCTTTAGAGCGTGGTCTGAATTCCTATCACTTTCAATCCAATACTAATTTTATTCTTGTGCATATGATTAATATGCACATAATTAATATGTGAGTGACAATATAAGAGGAGAAAGGCAAACAAATGTATTTCTTCAGATGCTGTCTTAGGACTGTTTGAACATATTTCTTCCTTTGTTTTGATTCCATTTTAATCACTAGGGGAAAGAACCTAAAAAAACCCCCCAAACAAACCAACAACACAAAAAACCCCAACAACAAAACAAAACAAAAACAAACGATATCTTTATTATGTGTCATGGGTAATGAAATAGGAAGAAATATGTAGTCAATACAGAAGTATTCAACTCTAAATTTCTGCTTTCACTGAGTCATAACCTTTTATACTCATTTCTATAAGGTAAAATGAGAGATGCTTATTTTCTGTTCCAAAGTGACTTCCTTTTTATACTGAAAGTATAAACAGAAATCCATAAAGATTTTATGAGGGCAGAAAAAGCTATTTTCATGCTGCTTTGTTTGTTAATAGGCTTATAGGTTTTTATAATCACTCTAGTAATAAAAACTAATTTTAATATTCCTTTAAAATACAACAGCCATAAATAATTAAAAGTTAAGTAAATAATTTTTAGACAGGTTCTTAATCATACAGGACCTAGAGTTCTTTCTTCTCATAAATTAATGACAGTATTAGTACCTAAAAAGGAGTGCAAAGACTATAGCATCCTATTCTGTTTTGGGTTCTAAAGTGATGTAGTCCAGCTATTGTAAGATGAATACAGAGGTGAGTGACTAAAAGTCAATTAATCTTAAAGCACTTCTCTTATTAAACTTTTAATAAGAACATCAGTGATTGGCACTAATGACTTCTATTTGTATTGGAGACGACCAAACTGTGTAAATTAGGAAGTAAATGAGTAAGTGGAATAAATAATTCAGAGATACTGCATTTTGTTGTGTACTTTAACTGAAAAGGATATTTTAATTTAATTAATGACGGTGGTCTTGCACCAGAATGTATTTCGGTGTACACCTTGTAAAAGAAAGGAAATCTGAACAACAGGAGAGCAAATTTCCTTCAGCTTTTTTTGATCTTTGTGACTTTCAGGATGCGTAGATTATAAAATATGAAAAAAGAGGAGTTTCTTATCCTTAGACTTGTTTGTTCTTTTGCAGTTCATGTCTTCCTTCTCTCCAGTCACATCTACCAAAATCTTCTCACCAAGCTATTATCTTTTTGTTTCTGTTTTCATTACTTGAATGGACAAGGATTTGGTTAGAATCACTATCAGCGAGTGGACCTCAGAGGTGTAGGGTGCTTTAACTTTATTTGCAGACTTATACCTCCATCTTCATTTTACCTTGTGCCAGAAACATCTTTCCCTCCCTCAAAACATGTACTACTAACAAAGTGTACTTATATCTTGATCAATGCAACATCGAAATACAGATAAGCCAGTTCTTTTCTCAGTAACACTGTTGGCAGAACTGAGTGACTTTATTGAAGACAAAAGAGCCAATCTACGGTCACTAACTGAGAGCAGGATTTGACTCTTTTGTCCTGTGTTTCATTAGTTTTGGACCTTTTCTTGGAAGTGTTCCTTGTTACATTGCTGAGGTAACAAATAGAGGTAGAGTTTATAATTGTTACCGTGGTTAACTTAGTTTTTTTTTTTTTTAATCTTATATTGCCCATGTATGGCAATGTGATGTATTATAGGACTTTTGCCAATACAATTTGCCAATGGCTTAATTTTTAAAACTTACGTTTGTAGTTGACATAACTGTACTAGCAGGAACCCAGCATCAGACAGACAGTTGTTCAGTCGAGTCCTTTGTCCAACTTAGGTAATTTCTTTCCACTGCCCCAAAGCCTCTCCATTCACTGCACTCTGGTGTCCACTTTCACTAATTTCTATGAAGCGAATTCCCTTTGTGGATAAGAAAACTTTGCAGTTTAATCAGCACCTGATTTCATACGTTTGTTTCCTTAAGTGAAGAGAATTCTTTCATTTAAACACAGCAAACAGTTGTAATTTTTTTCCTAGAATAACTATGATTTCTGTCAAACTGATGTGTTAGCCATGTATGTATAAAATCCTGTTCTCGAGCCACAGAACTATCTTCTCAGTTCTTTCAAACAAAAAACTTGTTCCCTTATTTTCTGTGTTCATTTGCACAGTTGTCTCATTCTGCAACTTTATATTTGCGTTTTGCTAGAAGAGAAACTCTAGTAATAGAACTACAACTGTCAGCTATGCATACATTGGTAAGAACAGTAAAGTTTAAACTTCTTTCAAGCTTTTCCTTCTGAGAGAAATAATGTATCTGAGTCCCACAACGACCTTTCAGCTTCTTACCATGTGGCTGACACAATGAATCCTGTCTAAAAGAAAAGCTATAAAAAACACTGGAGCGTTTGCTTTGTTTCGTGTTTGTATTTTGAATAATAGGTGGCAAGACATGTTTGACATAAGACTGCAGAATGATTAGGCTGAGGATTTGGAGTGCAGCTGCACCGATGATATTCGGCAGCCTTATTGACACATTGTTTCACCTCAGGCTAATGATTATTGCAGTTTTTCAGTCATTTCTTGCCGTCTGTTTAGTGAGAAAGTGCTTAGACCTACTTTTGAGCTGCGTTTTTCTCCAGCCTCTATCGCTCTCAACTCGTGGTGGCAAACCAAAGCAAATGGCTGCAGAGCTGACCCGTATGCTTTTGGCAGGGAGGAGGAATATTCCTCAGAGGGTCACAGGCCCTTTGTTGGCCACCTGCCCAAGACTTAATAGTTGGATTATTTACTGGGTGATCATAAGCTTTTTCCACATTTGGCTCAAGTCATCCAAGGGTGTGTTCTGTCTGCCAGTTTTATTACAGTGCACCAAGAGCTATTTCTGATATATGCCCAGGAATATTTGCCTACCCACAATATCAAATGCTAAGGGTACTTTTTTTTTTTTTTTTTTTCTTCTTAGCTAATTATTTTCTTTGCCCTTTCCGTGACTTCAGTTTTATTTCAACTGGACTTCCTCTTTATCTGCCTTGACTTTGCATAATATGATAACTTGTGACTTCTAACATATACTGAAATAAGATTTCTGGTAACCATGAACTTGGAATACAAGAGCCTACACTGGGCCTCTTTTTACTGCTTTGCATTAAGATAAGTTGTTATTAGGTCAAATACCATATTTCCGTATAAGCTGGATTTTCATTTCAATGAGTCATTTTCCTTCACAAACATTCTCCAAATCTCATTGAAATTCAAATCAAATGAAACCATGTATTTGAGGTGTGGTAAATGTCTCGTTCTGCCAAGATGCAGTTATTGAGATTATTGTCACTATAAAATTTGCAGACTAAATTCTAACGCAGTCCATTGAAGGCATGACTTGCCCAGGACAGTTTCAGGAGTTGTGTTCCCTATGACTCGGTCCTGCTCCTTCCCATTAGTGTCACCCAACATAGCTTGTGCTATTGCTTCCCAGTGCGGTTATGGTCACGCCTCCCACCCCAATCATCCGGACACAACACAAATATTAATAGTACTGAAGTAATATTTAAAGAGTAATTGCTAATGAATAAATGGTTTAATGGGTTATTAACTACTTTCCATGGTTAACTTTTCTGGCTGTCTGACATACCTTGTCCACATGAATTTTGTGATCCAGATACTGTCTTTACTATCTGAGACCCTTGCTGGGTTGGAAATAAGCCTCTGTTTGCATTTGTGATACCTCTGGTTGTGCTGATCATGAGGCCATTACTGAGCCACAGAGAGTACTCTTAAAAATAGTTGTCTTATGCCATGAGGCACATACATATGACATGTTCAATAGAAACCGCAACAACTTAAAAAAATTGCTGTTGCTGGAAGATATGCAACTATTCCTGAGGTAAGCTTGTGTCATTAGATATATAATTCACATTAAACATCTCATCATTGCTATTCTATAAAATGATTTTTACTCAGTGGTCACAAATAAAAATGTCAGCCTTGCAGGAGTTTGAAGCTTTTTCATTCCCTTAACTTTGAACCACTTTAACTAAATGTTTGGTCTGATGTCCTGACTTTATGAGCAATTTTGAGGCTATTTGGTCTAATATGAATTTTAGAAAGGCAGCTGTGCACTGTCGTGTGACAGTTCTCACTGAGCTTTCCTGTCTCCTTGAAATGTTGCAATCTTTAATGTCTATAACTGTGCAGTCATCTGCGACTGAACCTTTAACTGTCTCTCTTCAATGACACACGGGTTATCCTTTAGCTGGTGAATAATTACACTGGAGGTAATTTTGTTTTCCTGCATGTAACATGAAGTATTTGAAGATTCTTTTACAGAATTTTTGGAGGCTCAGACTTTCTTGCGGTGAATTCAAGCAAACTTGGATTGTTTAAAAGCAGAAGTTCTTTTTGTGGCATAATCAAGGTATAAAGTTATCTTTCAGAAACATTTCAAATGCAGGATTCAAGATATGAATTTATCTGTAAAGTAATCTCAGGGATTATTTTTAAGGAAATAGTTTTCATTCTTGTGTCTTCCAGAGAGGAATGAAAAGAATTAAAACAGTACATTTCATACAGCCACTTTTAGCATATAGACAAAGAAAAATATTTTCCTTGTTTGCAAGCAATGGTAGAGAGTTGTTTTTCGTAAGTTATGTGGACATATTTGTGGTTGTAGAGAAATTAACACTTGAGAGCAAAGACTCAGTAATAGCAATGTTGGCATTTGAGGTTCTTGGAAGTCTAACATGGCTTTGAGTTTCAAGCAGTTTTAGCTGAAACTGGCAACGCTTTGTGTACAGCAATGTGCTATAGTTAGTTTGCCTGTTTCTACCAAAACATAACAACGTGAAGAGCAGTGCTATCCACTGGTCAGCTCTTGGAAAACAATTATAGCAAAAAGCATTTCTCTTCTTCCTGAGTCTTGCTTGGAGGAGTGGGAGGGCTGAATGAGAGATGCAGTTACCATTCCTCCTTTCTAATCATGAGAAAAAGAAGCTGGACAGATGTAAGAATTGGAGAGGTTTATTGCAGTTTATAACTCTATTGGGAAATAGAGGTGATGAACTTGAAGTGAAGTTGCTTCTCCACTCTCCTCTTGTTTCTGGACTGGGAATTGTGGGAGTACAGCTTAGATTTCCAATGCCCTTTTATTGATACTTTTACACACCAGAGATACATACCCTGTTTTCCCCAAAATAAGACCTATCCTGAAAATAAGGCCTAGCATGATTTTTGTTCAGGATTTTTGAGGGTGCTCAAAATATAAGCCCTACTCCAAAAATAAGCCCTACTTACAGTTCATAAAAAAAGGCAATTTAAATACTGTCCAGGCAGCTCTGCATATAAAAAAGTAATAAGTTTTGGAGCAAAAATTAATATAAGACCCTGTCTCATTTTTGGGGAAACAGGGTATGTTATCTACAAGTATGGCAATTTCAGTAACTGTGGCAGGATTGAGAATCTGGTCATACTACGCATGCTTTGAAGTCATCTTGAATGAAAATATTTTTCCCTAATGAGAGAGCCTGTTGATTCATCAACAAATACTATCAAGTGTAACAAATGAACTAGATTTTTCAAGATTTCCTACAGTTATGGACAGTTTATCTTACAGCTACATTATTAAATTCAGTCATTTATAAAGAAGATATTTATATTTATGTATATTTATTATTTTTATATATTTATATTTACATTTATAAAGTGGAGATATTTCATACAAAATAAGCAACATGCATATAACTGAGTATTACACCGATATTTGAAAGAGCAACCTGCATTTTTTTCATTTTTTGTTGTAAATACTTTCAATTGTTTTCTCAGAAGTAGCTGAAAAGACATATTACAAACTCCGAAATGTCAAATATTTGATGCATTGCTACCTACGTTTAGATATGCTTATTAGCTGCTGCTAAATAAATTCAGTTTTGCAAATGGGATGTTTGTTTCCCTTCCCTTCCAGCAATGCTCGATCCTAATAAATAAGGTCAGTAGCTGAATAATGAGAAATACTTTATTTCCATTGTCATATTTTCTTATCGTAACCAGTCACTGAGGAAAATGTAATGGATTAAGTGTGTATGAACAAAAAGCCTCACTTTATCAGCAGGAATCTTGTTGGCTGAAGTCAGGGTTGTCTTTCATCTGATGTATTTTACTGATCGCAAAGGGAAGTGTTTGTCAATATTGATTTTATCCAAGGTTTAAAACATGATTTAAGTTCCTTAACACAAGTATGATATTGGTTAGTTTAAACTTTGACTGACAACTCTTTAAAGATATCTCAAAATTCTTAAATCAAAAGGTTTCTATGGTTCCTATATTTTTCCAGATTTAAGATTTCCTTTTGTATTATGACCTTGCCCTCAGTTAAATAGTAAATACTTGGAAGTATCTGCTGCATTGAAATTTGTCAGTTTTATAGCTGTGTAGTTAATTTTAACAGGCAAAGAAAAATTAGGTGACTTTTTTTTACATCATTTATCCCTCAAACTGCAAATAAACAGTGCCTCATAAAAAAACCAAAGCAAAACTACACCAAAAAACAAAACCAAAAAAACTAAAACAACACAAAAACATGCTAAAATAACGTATAATAAATGCAAACTAAAAATCCATTTTCTAATTAGAAATCAAGTTTTTGATCAAATGACATTTCTTACATTGCATTACATTAAAGGATTAAAACCCTGCCCCAGTTTCTTCCTCATCTGATTGAAAACTGAGTTAGTGGCAGCACCATTGCCATGAACACCCTTATTTCTAGCACTCAGTCTGCTTTGAGAAATTGGATGTAAGATTAGTTAGATTTAAGGTTAAGAAACCATCTAGTGTAGGACATCCACAGACCAGAAACCTACCACATTATAGAACGGATTATAATAACTTAACCAATTTGAGTTTATTTGGTAGAAAAAACCTCTTCTCAGTACCTTATTTAGAATAAATTTGTTTCAGCATTTGAAGAAATGAGAATTATTGTTTGAAGAAATGAGACTTATTCCATCTCTAATCTTGAGAAGGTATAACTCAATTAAAATAAACTTACTGTGTAACAGGATTACCTAGGGACTGAAATGTAATCTCTATAATTATTTTTCTTTTCATTTCTAATATCCCTTCTTGTATTATTAAACATGTGAAGTGGCATGTACATCTGGTGCTTTTTTGGTTTCAAAACTAAAACAAAAAATACACCTTAACTTGCTGTAATTATAGTATGTCATTTAATGAGTTTAGGATATTTAAACTTTTAGAAATTATTGTTTAAAAGATGTCTTCAAATAAGTGGCGAAGTATTAAATCCCACTAAACAGAATTAAGTTGTCCTTTTAATACAACACAAAATATTAGTTAACTTGAAATTAATGATCTGAACCAATCATAAGATATTGACCGAACTGAGAAGAGAGAAGATTTTTCCCTACCATTGAAAGATGGGTGTGCCAGAGCCACTGTAGTCATAGGCTGAAACTAAAGCTATGCTGAGATTCAAAACTACATGTATTTTGCTAAGATTTAGTGTGAAGAACTATTATTTCCAGGAAAGTAGTTTATATAAACTCTAATGTACTTTGACGACAGCCGTAAAAACTATGTGCTATGCTGACAGGAGTAAAAAGTCACAGGTGTGCATCTTCCGCAACAAGTCTGATATGGCTGGTATTTAGACCAGGTAATTATTTTTTAAAAATTATGTTACATGTTAAGATAAATACCCTTAATTTAAAATCTCCAGTCAGTTCTGTGCTGTGATCTTTCAGAGCACTCTGAGTAGTGTTACTCACAAATACTTTCCTGTGCTTCCACAGTGAAATTATTGGTAATTTCTGGGTTTGTATTTGTTTCATGGGACAAAAAAGAGCGTTACAAACATGCTTTTTAAGAGATTAATGCTTTTACTCAATAATAGCCGTATCCTCTCGAGTCCTCAGTAACTGAGACAGAAGAAAGGAAAAGTCTGAGATTTGTTTACTGTGTGAAGTTGCATAATTATTGTGTGACTAATGGGAAGAATTGTGCTCAGTAGGACTCATTTCACAAAAATTGGACTTTGTACAGTTTATTTACTCAAAACAAGTTAACTTTCCCTGGCTTTAATGTTTGCCTGAGAACCCATAATTTCTCCTCTTAGTTCTGCAAGTTACTATATTACAGTTGATTCAATGTACACTTTATTTATTTTGATGGTGTCAATCAACATTATGAAAAGTTATCTGCAAAGATTTTATACCTATAGGATTCTGCTGGAGAGACTGTAGGAAGATGACTGATTGCAATATCTTTGGAAGGTCATTAAGAGGATTTCAAGGATTAAACCCCCTCTTTTTGTCTGGGAGGAGATTAGTGGAGAACCTGCACCAGTGGGCGTTTGTTGTAATCAAACCTGACTCTGGAGTTCCCTTTGTGCTGGGAAGGCAGCTGGACAAAGGGGAGCTTAGTGCCATGCTGGACCCAGGAGAATAGGCTGCCCACAGGCGGGATAACACATGGGGGGCTTGGGGACAAAAGTATAACGTCAAGCAAGAGACAAAAGAATTGTTATATCCAGATACAGAAGCCCAAACTTATAAGGACAGACAGAGGTGTATATATACACAGATTAAAAATAGTAGGGGTTTAATTTTCCTCCAATGTCATTCTCATTTGTAGCTTTCCCATTTTGGAAATCTAGATTCAGGGTAAACAGGGCAGTATATGTTACAATTACATGAACAGTACAGGAGAAACTGTAGAAGCAAATGAGGTGGTCTGGTTCTTCTGGTTATTGACTCAGTAAGTACTGAAATTCGTTTCCTCATTTTAAAGAATATCTGTGGTGTTTGGGGAGAGGGAGAAAGTTTGCCACATCAGGAGTTTCATAAAGGAAACTGCTGAGGGAAATGCTAGAAAGTCATGGAAAGGTCTTTAAATACAGAATAATCTGGAAATAAAAATGCCAGCTGTGACATTGAACACAAATGGCTGAACATGGGTGTAGAATCACAGAATGTTTTGGGTTGGAAGGGACCTTTTAAAGATTATCTGGTTGCAATCCCTCTGCTATGAGTAGGGCCATCTTTCACTAGGTTAGGTTGCTCATCTCCACTGCTGGTCTCCAGTGGTTGATGTTCAACAGAGGGGGCATCAGGCTGTTGAGGATGCTCTTGCAGTCACCCGTGCTGATGTGTTGGAGGTGGTCTTCCGGTTCTCCTTGTGATCTCTGGCTATTGTTGAACATATCTACAGGAGAGAAAAGGAAAAGGGCCTCTCCCTTCCAAGGTAGTCTTCCCAAATTTTAGCTGTATACTGTTTTTGCATGAAAGTCCATTTCAGAAAAAAAGGTTGAATATATCAAGCTTTTCATAGATGCAACTTAGTCTGAAATATCCTCCCCTTCAGTCTCTCATCCCCCTACAAACTGAGCTGAAACAGTCTGAATAGTTCTTTATTTAACATCCTAATAAAATGTTTTCTTTTGGAATTTCTAGATGAAACCTCTCTTCTGTTTTTCAAAGTTTTAAAATTCACAATGTTTACTGTTAATTTAATATAGAAGGTCCTCCAGACACCTATATCTGGGCACCCAGATATTTTTTTCAATGAGCAACTCTGGCATATCTGGGTTACTGGGACAGTGATATGGCTGTCAACATGTGTTGACTACTTTGTCATCATATTTTGCATGACTGCTTCTGGAACTTTAGATAAAGTTTAGACACATCCTAAAAAGGACAAAATATTAAATGGAGTGTAGCTTCATGTTCTTGCTTAAGATGGACCAGTGTAATTATGGTACTGGCCATTCAGCTGAAGGTTACACAGTAGAGCCTGAAGAACTGTAGTCACTGGTGTAAATACAGTAGGTATTGGAGAATATGGTTTATCATCTTCTCTTTTTAGACTGTCCAGAACCAATCAGCCTGGGTGCTTGTGTTGTATTTTGATACAGACTGGAGAATTCAGCTAATTTTATGTGGAATCCTATTAACTTTGACTGTGAAGAAATTATTAAATACCTGCTACCTAGAAATATTTTTTTAAATGTATTGTAAAAAACCCCTTAACTTTGAGAAAATTATTTCGTGGAGATACTGATAACCTAACTTATACTGGTAATGGTACTGATAATATTTAACACTGTTAAAAATAAATTCAACTGTTTCTAGAATAAATGTGCTTTTTTACATGAGTCTTCTCTCTAATTATATGTGCAGTTTTAGGTCATAATGCAACAGTTACTGTGAAAGTTATCAAAGGTGATGGATCTGTTCACATGATTTTTTTAATTGAATTTTTTTTTTTGTATACTCTGGTAAAGTTCAATGAAAAAATATCCTCAGCCTTCAGTGGGACAAGCAAATAACAAAGATTCTCAAACATTCCTCATTTTAGAGTACGTGTTTTTCTTTGGCTTAAGACTGAAATCTATCGGCTAAACAAATCATTCCAAACAAATGCTATTTATTTATTCTCTTTTTTTTTTTCCTCCCTTGACTGTTTCCTGATATGTGTATAAGAACTTGTACTACTATCTAAAAACTCATGATCTGTGAAGCTGATGAGAATGGAAAAATTCTCAGGGGGTAGAAAAAAGCTTTGGCATCCAAATTCACTGCCATCATATTCCATCTCTATATGTTTGTGAATTTGATATAAAATGTGAAATCTGTTAATTGGTATTTTCGCAGTCAGACCTTTTCATTTATGATATAGTGAATTTCATCTTTGTTCTACTCTAACTTAAAATGGATGAAGGTATTAAAGTGTGAATATTTCTTCTTCACATATCACATTTTTTAAATTCTGTATAAAAGGATATGTAACAGTTGTTTTTTGAAAAGGCTTTCAATGAACTATAGGAACATGAACATCAAAGTGTAAGGGAGCTATTGTTTCATCTCTACCACTCCTGTATTATTGCAGGTTGCTTTATCTTGTAGAGGTACTAAGTTTTTAAACTTCATCTTAAAACTGGTTAGGTTGTTTGTGTGTTGTTTGTGTGTGGTGTGTTTGGTTTTTTTGCTGCTTTTTTTTTTCCACCAATACTTTTATTGGAAGACTGTTCCAGAGCTTGTCTTATTTGAAAATTAGGACTTCTGAAAACTTTATTATGAACAATTTAATATATTCTTAAGTTATTCTTGATAATGACTTCCGTGGTGTGAGTATGAACAGTTATAGGAAAGGTTCGGTTCCTTTGGAGATCCCTAGACAAGCTCTCTGCCCAAAATGGGACTAGCTTAAAAGTTGGTCAAGTTGCTCAGGGCCTTGTCCCATAGAGTTTTTGAAATGTCCAAAGATGGATCTTCACAACTGTAACCTGTACTAGTGCTTCAGTATTCTCATTTTTGGATAATTTTTTCCTTGTACCTGGTTGGAATTTCCCTTGGTGGTGCAACTTGTGATGTTTTTGTCTTATCCTTACATTGTGTATCTCAAAAAGAGCCTGGCTCTTCTTCCCCAATGCTTTCCCCGTTAGGTATTGGAAGACTTAAGTTATATTGTTCTTTAGCTTTCCCTTCTCCAGTATGCAAACTCGGTTAACTCAGTTCCTTTGGCCTTGTCTATATTGAGCGCTCCAACTCCCCAGAACTGTGGTAGTGGCTCTCTGCTGGAATTTCTCGTTTTCAGTCTCTGTCTTGTAATGAAAGCCACAAACAAGACACAATACTCCAAATGAATGCTAAGCAGAGGACAATATTCGCTTTCCTCCGTTCTGTGCAGTCTGTGAACACACGTTGCATCTGTCCAGCTTACCTAAGTAGTCAAAATAAATTGCTATATTTTTATATCTACTAGGCTAAATCAGACAGGCTGTTGTATAATATTAACCTCTCCAAAGGTAAACTCTGTGAATGCATAGAATTGCGTGCAGTACTTCAAAGAGGATCTCAGCAACCTTTTTATCTTATAAATACTTCCCTTAATGTTCTTCAGGGTCATGTTCATGTCTTGTGTGAAGATACCTTGTGCATCAATGGTACTCAGTTTCTGGTCAAATAACAAATAAATCTTTCCCTTTTGTGATTTTCAACTGATGAAACTGATGAAATAGAGAAACCGTGAGTCTCACTGTAGCGACTTCGCACGTTATCTCAAGTTCATGTCATACAGGAAGAATTTTATTCCGATGTTATGCTTTATAGACAATGAACTTCAGGTTTGGAGTATCAGCAAATGTCATTGTTCCTACTTTTTCATGCGAAAGTCTTATATGTAAAGGGTATGTTAGAGCAGACTTCAGTTTGATAGTTCCTCTATCACTGTAAGTCATGACACCTACTTCAGTTGATTTAATCCTACTGCAATAGGATGCAATACAAAACTCCTTGATTATGATATACACAGATTGACCAGGTTTTCAAGAAATATCTCTCCATTATACCTCTCTTAATCTAGCTTTTTTGAATGGCAGAGGTTTTTGTGTGTGTGTTTTGCTATTAAAAAGCTTGAAGTGTGGGGCTTTTTTTCTGTTATTAGTAAAGACATGGATTCACCTTATGTGTTTAAGAGGGTGGTTTGACTTTGAACTAGCTCACAAGATAAAAATCTAAATGTTTTACAAAACCTCTACTGAGGTGTGTGAAGTTAAATTATTGTCTGTTACGTCCATAAACTTGGTGAGGATTTCAGGCAGAAGTGATGCAAGACTATTTTAGAATAGCAATAATGTTTTGACAGCAGCCTAGAAAACATAATGGATTTTGGAACCCTAGTTTGCCGATGTATTGAGGTTGTTTTTTTTTTTTTAAATTATTGTTTTCTAAGGCTTTATAATTTATATGCTGAATGGAAATAAAGTCGTCTCAATGAAATTAGTATTACTTTAGCCATTTTCGTTTTGCTTTTTCTTTTCCAATGTAATAGGTAAAAACACTTTAATAAGAAGTAGATATTAGAGAAACAAAACAAAAGTCTTTTGTACAGTAGGATTACACCAAAGTGCTTGCTAGAAGAATGGAAGAATTTAAGACATAATTGAAAAATAAAAATGAAAGACACTTTCCGTAGAATAGTTAGGAAATAATGTTCATGGCTTTGGAGTATACGAAGCAATAAACGGCTTTCACGGGTGATTAAATGCTGAAACGAAGCTAAGATGTTTGATCACTGTGCAAGTAATTTATTTCAACACTATGAAACATGATTCCTATTATAAGACAAGATAAAAGAAGATACAACAATATTTTTCTTCTCTTGTGAAGGTCGGCTAGAACAATTAATAATGGGAAGACCAGATGGCTCAAGGGACAGGCAGTGGGCTCAAGACTGTTCTTTTAAATGTGGAACATATCAATAGTAAATAACCACCAGTATCATCTGTTTTTCTACCATATGCAAAGTCAGTCAGTTTTATCAGTCCATTTCTCATGGGGAGTGTTTGCAGCCTCTAAAGTCACCATCGTGGTTGGCACATTTGGTCCTGTTTCAGCAAAAAGACTAAAGAATACATTGACAGTGTCAACTGGGAGTGAAGTAAATGAATTTATAAACTCAAATTTGTGGAATTAGGTGTGCACAGTTGCCCACATATATTTGCAGACTAACAGACCATGTGTAAACACAGATGTATTCCAGGCTTCAGTTCATCTCACTTAAAAATTTTGGCTCATATCCTATTTTCTTTTGGGGATTTAACTGTTTGAAAGTACTCTTTCATACGAATCAGTATCCGAATACCTGAGTAGTGAAATACAATAATAACCACGGAACTTCGGCACCATAAACCACATATTTTAGGATTGATGGAAAGATAAATAGCTTTATAAGTAAACCTATTTGGGGATTTGTAAATCAAATTGTAAAAAAGTTAAACGTAAAATTCCAAAGCCTTTTGTCATTATAGATGCTGACAATAATTTAATAAATATTTTAATACTGTGTATTTTATACAATTTGTATTGCTAAAGAACTCTTATGTTAAGTTTTCCAAGTTATAAGAATCTCTCCCATGTAAGCAATTAGAACTGTATGTGGAATCTTAATGGCATTTTTGTACACACTTATGTTACTACTCTGTACTGTTAATTATTCTACCATATTTGCATACATAAATATCTCTAGTCAGTAAAAATGTTATTTTACAGGAAAATGTATTAGAAGGGCCAACAGATTTCCTCCATCTAGTACTTTAATGGATCAAAGAAACAATTTTTCTTGCTTGTGCCAGGGGAGGTTCAGATCAGATATTAGGAAAAATTTCTTAATGGAAAGGGTTGTGAAGCACTGAAACAGGCTGCCCAGGGTAGTGGTGGAGTCACCATCCCTGGAGGGGCTTAAAAGGCACATGGACAGGCTCTTAGGGACACAGTTTAGTGCCAGATTTAGGTTACGGTGGGACTTGATGATCGTGAGGTTCTCTTCCAACCAAAATAAGTCTATGATTATAAAATTATCTCTGTTTGCTCTTTAAATTCAAAATTTCTTTATGTCTCTTCTATTCGCACTTTAGTTGCAGACATCCCAAGGTTATAAATATTGTGTGTTTATTGCTATGACTCTTCTTCTCAGTTAAAGAGAGACTAGAATTTTATATGTCAAAACCAACCATTTTTTTAAAAAAAAGTCGGACTTTCTCCAAAGCTTTGACACTGACGGTAAGTGGCATTTAACAAAAAATTGATTCCTTAGTCCAGAAAGACTTTTATTCTGCAGATTAAACATCTGCTTTTAATGGGAAAGACAAGTTTTGCTTAAACCATAGATCTGTATTTGGAGTAACTTCTACTTTGTTCCTCTACCTTATCCTGATAAGTATCAGAGCCCAAACTGTTGGAAACAATTCCTCCGTTCTTATCTATTCCAAAACTTAAAGAGTTGCTTAAAACTGACAATGCAGATAATAAAGCAATGGGTGTAATAGATGAGTCATGGTGTAAAAACCTTTGAGGTGGAATACAGACAGCTTCTGTGCACAAGATCCAGGCTGTCCTCAAAGACATAAAGAGTAAATATGACAAAGGCAATAAAAGCAGAAATAAATTAAAAAGAAATAATCCCAGCAACATCTTCCTCTCATCGTCTATTCTCTTCCTCTGTAAAATTCCAAATGTAAAAAAGTATGTGGCTCAATCTTAACCTCAGCAGTCCAAACTGATTTGTTTTGTGCCTTTTCAGGTGAATTTAGTGCTTTTGGTTGTGTTTGTATGTTTCTTAATTTTCTGTCAACTCTGACTTCGACAATTTATCTGTACATTGTGCAACTGTGACAGATTCTCGTTAGCTGACTGAAGGATTTTACCTTAATACATCTCAGCAATTTAATTTTTTATTTTTCCTGTATTAGATTACATCAAGTGAAAGGCAGAGTGAAATGTTGGAGCCGTGAATGTAGGCTTACCTGCATGGTATGCAGCAATATCGATGAATTCTGGGAATGTGCTTCTACTACCATTTTTTAATTGTGTAACTTGGGCATTCAGTACAAAGCACTACCTCTGTAATACTTATAAAATATTGAACGAACTTAACCATATGAAAACATTCAAAATACTTGTTGTAAGTTTACTGAAAGTTTTAAAACCATTTTTAATCCAGTTCTCACTTTTCCTGAAGGCTGAGATAAAAGTAGAAGGGGCACTTTTCTAGATTTAGTTCACATGGCAACATATTTATAAACATTTGCTTCTGAAAAGAAACAATTACATTTGGAAAAAAAAGTGTATTTTATTGTTGTGTGTGCCCTTTAGCAAAAGAAGAGAAAAACTGTTGCTTACTAATCAGTACCATAATTTTCTTAGAAAAATACAAGAAGAAAGCATAGTGTTAAACAATAGATTGTTGTGAATAATCATACAGCTGATAAAATAATACCTTGAAGGGAATCCAGGTGATGGGATCCATGTTTCCATACTGCAAGTTTTGCATGAAGGAGGACTTGGTCATCTACTTAAAGTATCAGTGCAGCTGGTTACTGTAAGCAAGTTAATATATAGGCAATTGGTCATTGATTGGGAAGGTACTTACATCCCCTCCACAGAGATGTGTATTTTGCACAAAAAAACCTTAGAAAGGGCAGTCAGCCAACCTTAGACACTCATGCAAGTTGCCTCGAGTCCAAATGTTCACAGGGTCCTGAAACACGAGAGAAGATATTGTAGCAGAGGGAAATCCTCATTGGCAAAATACTGGTGGGAAAGAGCAAAACTTTAGACTGGATGTAACATTTGACAGTTCAATTGTGTTGTATTTGCAGTTCCCTGGCACTAATTTCTACTGGGGATCTCAGCACTGCAGGAGCGCAGCGTTGCCACACACAGTGTGTGGCTTTCAGTGAAGCAGTTGGTCCCAGAACACTGTTTTGCAACAATTCTGATTTAACCGGATTGAGGTCTAATTCTGCATTCAGGTTCCTGCGGTGGACCTAGTTTTAATGCTCAAGGACATCTTGGCTTTCAACTCTTCTCTGTAGCCTCTAAACAGAGATGACATTCCTACTTGGAGTTCTGACATTCAGATTTATTATTAAATTCTAATTGGAACTGACTATTTCTCAAGAAAAGTAAAATCCACAAAAGAAATAAGAGCATAATAGTATAGTACTCTGATGGTTTAATTAATGTTAGGCTAACCTGAGGATGTTGTAAATGTCATTTTCTGTTGGCTGCATTCAGGCTGAACTGGGGTTTTAGCCCACAGCGATGTGCGGTTGGTGGGTGGGCAGAGCACCGGGGATCATACTGCAGTACTCCAGTGCCCCTTCTTTTTTTCCCAACACCCTGTGGCTCAATAAACATTTTATTTTCTTCCTTTTCTACTCTTGCTGTTCCCCAGTACTTGCCCATGGCTAATGCAGAGGCTGACAGGCATGCAGACAAGTTTGAGTACCTGATAGAAGTAGGTATGATACCTGGGTATAATACCCAGGTTAGCTGGTGTTGCTTTCTTTTTTTTTTTTTTTTTTTTTGGTCTTACAGAGCTCTTTTCATGTATTTGGTAGCTAATAAAACTTAGCACTGTTACAGCATTTACGATTTTCACAGCACTGTACAAACAGTCCAATTTATCCTATCTGTCTCATGCAATCCACATATTGAACTGGCAGCTCACACGAAAACTTGGGTCCTCGGGGCCTTCCCTTATGCTTTGCTGCTTGTCCTCAGAGACCTATATTAACCAAAGTTCCCCACAAATCTAGTACTTTCGCTCTCTTTAAAAAATACTGAGACAGAAAACTGAGATCATGCACAAATATTCGTATTTTTCCTATGTTTATCCTGCTGTTTTACATGCTCTACAATATGCTTTTTCTCCAGTGTCTATTTCTGATGTATTTTCCTACCTGAAACCTGGATCTAATCTCTAGTATTGCTGGTTGGTACTGCACCAGTCAAAATTTCCCTAACATAGATTAGTCTTTGCCTTAACTCTAAACTCTAAATTTTGAGTTAATGCAAAAACCCGCTCAATAGTTCTTCTGGTGTATCATTGCCTATAAGACACAGGGAGGATAATAAGGCTTTTTTTTTTTTTTTTCCTCTCCCTGGATGAAGGCAAGCTGCCATAAGAATCTCTATGGATCAATAAAACACAATTTATGTAAATTCCAACAGCTGTCTCCCTTAAATTAAACAAATGGATTTGGTCCAGCACTTAGTACTTTAGTGGCCCTTTCCATTTTGGGCATACAGAAAGTTTCTCTGATCAACTGACAACTATACCCTTACTTCACCTTGGGACTCTGGCACGTAAGATGTGCAATTGTCTGGTTTTTTCCTCATTATCTGTGGCTTAGGTCAGAAAGTACCTTCTGCAGTATCATTTGGATTAATTAATTCACATTTTCCTGTGCTGTTTTGCCACCAGGGCTCCAAACTACAGTAAAAGATAATGCAATATATGTGTAATTTCACTTCCATTACTGTTAGGGACAGTACTGGATAGTCACATTGTATTTGTAACTCTTATTCATATGTTCAGTTTGAAATTTTATATTTTATTTTAAGATAATCGTATTTTCATGAAGGTGCTCACAACTTCAGTTCTATCTTTGCTCAGTAAAATTATTATTTTACTGTTATTGGAATAGGAATTAGTGGAATAGCAAACAGTGAAGCTTTGAGGTATTCAGTAATTTACATAATATGCTGAGGTAAATTTATGTAGACTTTTCTTGCAAATTGTAAAAGTTTTCCAGTTATTTTCTGCTCAACTAAGGATGTTTGAGAAAAAGAATTTAAAGTCTTTTTTAGCATTTCATAAAAATTTAAATGTTATCAGAGGAAAAAATTAAAGCCTTCCTTTACCTTACTTTTTTTTAAGATAAATAAGTAGAACACAAAGAAGAATGTTTGTGATATGACTGGAGAAAACTTGAAAATGTTGAGTCTGATACCTAAATGCCAGGTACCTAAAGCTCTCCAGTCTTAAGTGAAATTAATGAGAAGTAAGAATATTAATTTTCCTGAGGAAGGATGACCTTCTAAGGCTAGGTTGGTGACACGGGGATAAATCAGGTGGTTTGCTTTGGTTTTGTTCTTAGCACATCATGCTGCGAAGTTTTGTTTCCCTGAAGTGAAGAAGATCAGGTTAGACCACTACCAAAATGAAATCTTAGCAAAAACTTGAAGGCACAGAATAGTAGCCATTCTTAATTCTGATTTGCTAAAGAAGTTTTGGTATACATTTAACATGTAATTGCTAAAATGAATTAAAATGAATTAAAAACTAAAGCAAAGTTCTTTTTTCCTGTGTATATTGAGCTATTGATGCAGCTGATATAATCCTTTGAATTTGTTTTCTCTTTTATGAATAAGAATGCTACTTGGAATAAAAGTAATAGTAGATTTTTTTTTTCACTAACTGAATAAAACTTATGTATGTAAATTCGGTTCAGCCACTAGACTGTGGCATTGTCTTGGAAAATCATGTTTTTTCAGACACTATTTATCTGCTTCCCTGTTGTGGAGTGTTCTGCCTTCTCTTGTTAAAAGGTGTGGACTTAGACTAAGATATGTAAATCGTGACTTGCAAAGAAAGATTTGTCAAACTCAAAAATTTCCTAAGAAATCTAAGACAGGACATACTAGTAGCCTTCAAGGGTGGGCAAAACCACTATCAGAACTTATGGTTTCTCTGCTTAAGTATGAAATGTTTCTGTCATTTGATGACTGAAAAATAAAACTAATACTGTCTGGAAACACAAATGAAGTCCAGCCCATTTAGTGACATGAACCACTCCTGGAATCTGAGCTACAATCGTATCAAAGCAGCCCATGCCATCTGCAGCATCAACAGCTTGGCTTTCTCACTTTCCGAAACAGAAATAACAAACGAGTCTTCCTTTCACTGGGAGTAATGAGCATTGTTCTCTGCTACTGTGCTCCTGGGGTTGTGACAAAGACCTAGAACAAGGTAAGCCTCTCCGTTCCAGGCTCCAGGTGACTGTCTTGGCTCTTCTGAGGTTGGATCCCAACAACCTCTGTCTCCCTCTCTCTTGTTTCTCTTTTTTTTTTTTTTTTTTTTAAATGGTGACATGCTTCTGTATCAGATTGCATCGAATGTCACTCTTTATAGTCAACCAGTATTTAGTTTACTGTATCTTACATATAAGGTCATTCTTGGAGTCCCTTTGAACAGTTACACACTCACTACTGTTAATTTATGGGTTTCAGACACTAAACGGACAAATAATATATGTGGAATCTTCTTGAGCTGGCACTCCTCAACTCAACTTGAAAATCTCTGCACTGTCTCCTAGTAACAGCTTGTTCTTGCTGTATTCAAGACCCGAGAGAAACCTTTCTCCTAGCCCATTCTTTCGTGCCCTCTGTGGGCAAGATCCCATAATTAGAAATGCGTTGGGAAGCAGGAATGAGTTTGCTTCTCCTTCCCAAGACAGATGATTTTTAGGAAACAATGTGGATGTTTTTCTTTAGATATCAATAAAGACATAGATGAGGAGGGATGACTTATGTCTAAGCCTGAGTAAGGGTCACCTTCAAAGTCAGTCTTAACTGACACTGTAGACATATATTATAATAAAATAACTAAGGAATATATTAAGCTTTTCATGCTCTCTAATATGTCTTGAAAACAACCTACATAAATGCAAGAACATAGGACAAAAGGAAGATGGGAATCGCAGGTCACAGAATCTAGGGCTCTGCTATTGCAGGAAACATCTGA
Organism: Caloenas nicobarica; assembly: GCF_036013445.1. Lineage (NCBI taxonomy): Eukaryota > Metazoa > Chordata > Aves > Columbiformes > Columbidae > Caloenas > Caloenas nicobarica. Next base: position 102,395,838 of record NC_088284.1, on the reverse strand, counting down.
AAAGTACTTTTCAACTCCATCTTAAAATAAACTGGGATTTTTCAAATAATTGCTTAGGGTGTATTTTTTTCTTTCAGAACAGAATCATGTGAATAATGAAATAGAAGTATGTGGAAATATTATTAAAACTAGCAGTAAAACTGCATTAGTGTTTAACATAAAATTATGTAGCCAACAAAGAGAAAAACATTGATTATTCTTATACAGTCTTAAATAGTTATTAAGGTGCTGAACCTTTTAATAAAGAGCTAGATTATTTTTAGAGCTAAAGCAAAGTAACAAAACCCCTTTAACAAATTATCCTTAAGAGATTGTTAGAGTTTTAATCGGTTTCTTGTACTTAAACTCATTTTCCCAGCATGATGTACACTATCTGTGGGAGCTTTTCATAAGAAATTCACACTATGATTACGGCACCAGCTATTTCAAGTAAAAACATTGTGAAATGTTACTATTGTTTGGGCAGTTGGAACTGAAATGATTGAGTGAAGGATGATAGTTATGCTGCAGGCTAATTACATGGCTAATGTCTTTGCTTTACATATCAATAGATGCTTCTAGAGATGAGCAATAACTGAGACTCCATTATCAGTCCAATACAATGCACTTAAATTAGCCACCATTTATGAATACTATCAAAATAAGAGCTGGCTAGTACTTCGTGATGCTGCACTCGACATATTTTTTTGTTGTCAGTCTGTAGGTACTGCATATAGCATACTGGGGAGTTTTGACATAGCAAGAGAAGATATTTTTACAATGTTTTGCCATTAACTACATATTGATTAAAGTTGCATAATTTTTTGATCAAGTATGAGATCAAAAAGGGCCATGAGAACAATGGAAAAAAGGCATTAGAGCTGAATATTACCTTTGCAGATGCAGTAAACTAACCAAAATAGCCAGGTGTTTCATCGGTGAGAGGTTTCATAGCCAAATGATGAAGGTAATGGAAGCAATGCTAACAGGTGCTCTGTTTCAGTTTTTTGCATGGAAGATCACAAGCTGACTAAATTTTCAGCCTTAAAGTCAAAATGAAAGATCATCCAATGCCTGAAAGTGCTTGCCATACATTTTCACAGATACTTAAGGAGTTATTTTACTTGAGTGAAAGGCTTAACGCAGATTTTGTGTTAAGCAAGATACTGTCTCTTTGGTATTGCTACTGACTTCAGTGTGTGTGTGGAAAAATACACAAGAATATCATACAGGCAGCACATGGATTAAAAATAATTAGGTTTTGCAGACAATATGCGTCTAAGTGGCAGCTTAACTGTTTAAAAGTGAAGATTAAAAAGGTGGCATTAATTATTAATTCCTATTAATCATAGGGTTATTAGGCTGTTGTTCCTGCCCCTACTTCTCTTTACTTGGACAGCACAGTGCTTGTCATATGGGATACCTCACATCTTTTGACAATGTTGAAGCCAATGGTGGTATCCAGAACGGAGTAACATCTGGTGACAGCAGGCTTTTTTCACCTACTTACACACAATCTAGTCTCTAATATAAAATGTATAGACTAAACTATCAATCTTCAATAAGAATATAATTCTTGCTGTGCTGTGTAGCTGTGTTAGCTAGAAAAAACATAAAGTGTACAGTCACATTTCAGAATGCTTTCTAAACAAAATGCTCAGGAAAATATTGTCCCATTAAGTGGAGTCAATTTATAGCAAATGCTGAAATTCATTAGATTTCAACTCCTTGCCTTAAAAGTAAGTAAAAAGATGATGGGAGGATCTCAGAAGTGTTTGAAGAATGACACCTGAGTGTTTAGCTTGCTACCCATGATACTGGGCAGAAAAAGGAGCATGTAAGAAAAAACAGTCACAATAATTGCTCCATAGAACTGCACAAAGCAGGGAAAGGTATAAAGGTTGAGGATATACGAATGATAGACAAGTACTGTGAACCTTTCCTTAAGGAAAGACACTGAACGCTACCTGCAAGGGAAGAACTGCTATATGTGTGGTTTATATGTTATCATTTAACTGAAATCTTCACTTAAAACTACTGGAGCAGGATTATGATTAAATTATCTTTTTAGTATATATTATGATTCTTGCATAGTGTTTTTGCTTTTTACGCTAGAATAGAGATGCTTCAAGCAGCAAGGCTTCAGGGATGTTAAACACTTGCCTGTTAAATGTTTGCAGTTATGATCATCTTGTTTCCCTTATGGGAGTTGATATTAATATCAATTGATTTTGTTCTGTTTCTTCACATTGGTTGTATTTAAGAGATTGATTTTGTTTTTCATCAGTGTTGTTTCATACTTATAGATAAATATGGCTTTTGCATGTAAGATTACTTGCTGGCTAGGATGCTCGGAGCACGGCAATTGTCTTGAATACAAAATTGCAAGTATATGTTTCATCCTTTACACCATGCCTTAGTCTCAGCTAGCAGGTAAATGTGAATAACTTGTGACATAAATGTCAATGTAGGAGTAAATGCAGAAATATTCCTTATCCATCTGAATTTTTGTAGGCATAAAGACACATAAGTCTGAATGGAGTTATTTTTTTTCTGTTTTGCCTAAAAATATATGCAAACATAAAGCTTTCTGGTTTTATTTTACTTGTTAAGAAGGGTAGAGCAAATTTTTGAACCTCCTACGATTGCATTCTTAGGAAAGACTATCCATGCATTTTTTCTAACAGCTCAAGTAGAAGAGAAGTAGTAGCACACCACCAAGTTGGAAAGGCTCTCAGTAGCAGAATGAGAACACTTTTCCAAGTTACATATTCCAGGAAAAAAAGTGCCACTCTGGTAGAAATTATTACACAGTAATTTATTTAATAAATACTGATTGGTTTACTGAAGACCTAAGCAGTGGACTAAAAGAACCTTTTCTGAGAAGACACTATTTGTCCTGCTGTCAAGACCGGTGTACCTCCTCTGTACTTGTTAATTATTATCAGAAAATTGCAGTCCTAAAATACGACAGAATGCTGTTTGAACCGTGTCATAGTTTAGGAGGATGATTTGTTAATAATGCTCCCAGAGCAGAAGTTATGGTGTTTTGAAACCTCTTGGCAATCTTTTCCATCTTCCTAATTTTGGAAAAGCATTTATTTGCTAGTGGAGAGTGGATAGACTAGGAAGTATAGAAAATATTCATGGCAATCTGGGAACAGCAAAGTGACAACATGGTTGTAGAGCTAATGTGCTTGTCCGTTGCAAAAACCCAATTAGTTTTTCTTATGCTGCATTGATTCTGCTCCTTCTCTCTGCTTAGAAAAAAAACTCTTTATGCTAAGGTGTTTTTTATTTCTTTAGCATATGATTATTATTCTTAGAATAAAAATGCTTTGTAAGTCACATGGACTCAACCAGGACACTTTCATACTGGTGAGCTTTCCAACAAGCAAACAGACGGAACTTGAACATACGATGAAATGTAGTGCAGATGATTTTTTTTCTTAATTTATTAGAGCCTCTGGAGGTTCTTGAAATCATGGTAGTTGTCCCTGTGCTGTAAATGTTAATGAAGTGCTGAACTATGCCACTAGATATCTGCATACTTTTCTTGATAAGTAACTTTGAGCAGAACAGGGTGGAGTGTTGCTTACTTCAAAGTCCTGCCTTAAGTGTAACAAAGTATGTTCTCCACTACTGTATGACATAGCTTAAATCAAAGCTTAAGATCCTATTTCAGTACACAGACAAGTCTCTCCTCACCTAAGCCAATGCTGAAGGATATTCCTTCTTTAACTCATGTCAGACAGGATTGCTTTTACTTTGTTGAACCTTCGTGTCTCTTCTCTCCTTTTCACAAATGGCAATACAGCCTATGCAGATCATCTCTAAAACCTCTAGAGTTTTCTTTTGTTTACAAAATCAGTGTAAGAATATGACCTCTACAGTCCCCTGGATTTGGAGGTTCCTAGTGCTAGTTAATTGTGCTTATTGCTTATTTTTGTTTAGCTCATATCTGGTTGTTCCATGCCCATGACCCTATAGCTATTAAAACTTGTGCATCAGCTGCTCATTCATAACACAAAGTTGTCCTATGTCTTGTCCAGCTGCATGTTAAAAAGTGTCTCCTAGATTCTATTTTGCCTTTAGAGCAAGGTTTGCATCACATCTCCTTATTTCCCTGGGAGGTCTGGGAAGCGCATATTTGGAAAATCTTGCTTTTTGGATTTGATTTGGAATGTGTCTTTTCCCCTTAAGACTGCTAGATGCCTCTTGTGAATGAATTTATAAGCTGCTTGCAATCAAGTATGTATGATGCTACTGAGGAAGTAAAGCTCAGCACATACCAAAAAAACCTTCCTAACCCCCAGAAAAATCCAGCAAATGGAGAACAGAGACTTGCTGTATTATGAATGGAAAAAAAAAGGAGAAGGACTTAATGCAATTCTTTTGATGTTAAGCTGCAACCTTGCTGCCTATAATTTGATTGTATTACTTTAACATAATAATAAATAAATGTTGTTATAGCTATATGATTTTTAGACCATTTTAGCTGTGCAGTCAGAGTACTTAATTCTTTGCCAGGTAGAGTGTGTGTGTGTTATGGCCTGTTTTTAATAATTTACGTTCATGTGCCATGAAGTTCACTAACTAGTTGCTTCTTTTAAACCAGCATCAAAAATGGTTGTGGCCACTGTTTTATTATGTGCTTCACAGCCTTTGCTATCTACATTTAGTTCCTTTTAAACAATTTTCCTAGTAAAACCAAATAATTTGATGGCCTCCAGAATCCCTTCTTTGGTAGAAAGACTTATTATTTTTAGTTCATCTTTGCTACAGCAATGTAGTGTTATATTGAAACACATAATAAAGTTCCAGATAATTTCAAAGTTGGTTGCATTGTACACATAATCAGGATAACTGAGCAGAAATATATCTACATGGTTATCTAATGCAACTCAACATATGTAAGTTTTCTTTTCTTGTCCCTATTACAGTTGCAAACACATTTGTGTCTATACCTTCCTACACCGAAGATGATTGTCATTATCAACACGTTATACAGCTGTGAGTAAATTTCTGGCATGGATAAGTGTATTGGGTTATCTGAGACAGTTTTGAAAAGTAGTGAATTTAATATGAAGCTTACATTTGTCTGAATTGATTTTCTGACAACATTACCAATGATGTGCATTATATAAGTTTTAAGTTATCATTTTATTATTGTCCTTTCCCTGTGACCCATATCTGGAGAGTATTGTTGCTACTCTGGTAAGCAATTGTTACTGCTCACTCTCTTAAAGGGTGTGATACTTTAAATTTGAAAACAGATTAAATTTTGCACATACAAAATCCACATATGCTATATTGTAGTCTTCAGATATTCCAAGCTATCAAAAACAAACAGCCTCATTGATAAATGATGTCTATCCTCATTATATTAATGTAGCAAAACTCTTCAGATTCATGGAAGAAAAAGTCATGGTGTTTCAGACCAGAGGTAACTAGCTACTGCACTTTACCTCTGCCTGTTTAGTAGAGAATTTGCTGGTTTCGTCAAGAGCTGCCCAGATATCGTAATTCTTCCACTTTATCTACCAGCTTTGAGGATCACTCGTATTTTTTTCCAGTTCCATTGGAACTGGACGATATAAGATTACCTTAGCCAGTAGCAGAATATCCATCCCAACACCCCAACTCAAGGGATTATCTTGGAACGGTTTACTGTGATAATAGATTGAATATTTGCTGTATCTCAGAGTGATAGAGAAAGCTGCTGGCCAGTTTCTGGTTTAATGACAGACAACCGTATAGCAGTGCTTTGCATGAACAAGCAAGGAAGTGTCACATCAGCTCCTTAATGCAAAGAGGTGTTTTGCTTAGGGAAACAGTGCATTTTCTCACAGAATAACAATATCCACGATTCATCTCCTGTGCTTTAGAAATACGTTGACAAGTCATATTGGCAAACATTTCTCACAAAGTCTAAAATGGACATTCAAGGATTTGATCTTTATGTCTGCATTGGATCAATTGAATTGGCTATTTAAATGCTGTAGAGGTCTTTCTTGCATTTCTTACATTTGTAGTGCTCTAGAGCAAGGTGAAGTATAGGTTTTTAGGGACGTACTTTTCTAACGCCATTTTCAGTAGAATTAAGGCATGGCTCTTGTCAATGTTAGCTGCAACTTTTGTGTGGCAGTGTTCATACTTGCTGCTTTCAGCCCTCTAAGCTGAACAAACCCAAACCCTTCAATGTTTCTTCAGATGTTAAGTTCTCCAACCATTTAATCCTCCTGGGGGCCCTCCAGTTGACCTTCAGCAGGTTTTCAGTGTCCCTCATGAGCTGAGGGGAGACCAAAGCTAGACATGTTATTGCTGGTGTGGCTGAACAAGTGTCAAGCAGACTGGGATGTTTATTTCTCATTTAATTACAGACTTTTAAGAATTTCGTTTGTTGGCTAGAGCTCTATATACTGACTAGTTCTATTATGATCACTTCTCATGAGTAAATATTGAAGGTGCTTACATGTATTATAAGAAATATTATTACTGCTTTACAGATGGGAAGCATGGTGCAATGATTTTTGAAAGGTCATCTCGCATATTGAGTCTTGGGACCATGTGGGTATTGGATCTCTCTGAAGTGTCACACAGAAAAGGTGCTAAATCATACGAAGAATCAACTAGTCTTCTGATTCTTGACAAAAGAATTTCTTTTTAAAAGTATCTGACACAAATATTCACTGTAGAATAGCCTGGGATCATGAGTTGATGCTTTTGCTTCTGGTGCAACTTACTATATGAGTAGCTATCATATCAGATTTATTTTATCTCTTCCCTGTACTTATAAGCCAAATATTTTAAAAAATTTAGCATACAAGTATCATCGTTCTCAAAACACCTTATTCTAGTATCTAAGAAATCAATTGTGACAATTTAACAGTTGCTGCTAGCCTTGTCTGTGTCTTAAGGATGTATACAGTGTATTCCATAAACTGCATTGATTCAAGATGAAATTCTACTTTTATAATATACTGAGATATAAAAAAATCCACACGCTGTATTTCATATGATTGACTATAAAACTTTACTTGGAATTATCAGTGTCAGTTTGGTGAATTACTTCACTTAAAATAGAAACAGGTCACATGGATTATAATAAGATTCTAAATGCTTGGGAGACAAGTACTGAATGGAGCTTCACCCTACAGAAATATACTTGTCTACCAAGAAATAATTAGCTTCTGATTGACCAGAACTCAGCCTTCTGGACTGCAGAGCTATGCAGCATGTGAAAATGAGTATGGAACATACTGAAAACGTCTGGCGTAACTCTACAGTACGTTTAATTCATTGTAGCCTATTTCCATGGGTTGTAAGCCACATCGTATTGCTCCCTAAACTAATGAAATATAAACACCAAAACCTATGTTGGTGAATTTCTGCCTTGCCCTTCTTCTCCCCATTCTACTCTTCCCAGTGAAGCACAGACAATTTACATTGGTAATTTGGGTGAGTGACTGTAGCTCACAATATTCTTTCAGAAGTCTTTCCCTAGGTCTTAATAATGTAAAATATGGAATTCATATGGCAAACCCTGTCAACATCCTACCACTGCTGTCCTAGGGCAAAGGCTGCAGCAGGCATCTCCCGTTTAAATCTAGTGTGACTACTTCTGTTTTGACAGCATTATCTCAGACCTTCAGAATCTCTAGAACTATTTAAAAATAGAGTACAAGCGTCATATGTATGTCCAATGCCAACTATTATTAGGAATCTATTATAATAAGAATCATATAAATAAATAATGATTTCCTTGATTCATAGTTACAAGATCTAATCCTGAGTATGATGCTGCTCCTTACTAGATCCTAGGAAGCAAACTGTCCTCTCTTAGGATTCAAGGGGAGTTCTAATCCTCTGATTTAGTATCTGCCAGAGGCAGCCCTGAAGGCAGCACCACCTCCTCGGACAGATCATGTTTACCTGTGATCTCAGGTCCAAGTCAGACTTGTTCTCAGGGTGTTGGTACAGCTACAAGTGCGGGTGCTGCTGCTTCTGAAGTGACATTAAATAGATGAAAGAAGGACTATGGAGACAGGTTTTGTGTGGGCAGGTTGCTAAATGGTAGCATCATTGACAGAATGTGCCAAAGGTATTATTTTTTTCATTAAAAAAAAAGGCAGCCCGATGCTATCTTCAGAAAGAAGTACAAAAATTAAAGGAAAAAGAATCAGTCTTTTCATTTTGGGATATATGCAACAAACTTTTTTCAGAAAACCTGTATTATATTTTGTATTATGTTACATATGTCTGTGTGTTAAAAACCAAGGAAACTTGGGTGGCTTTTCCATACTCAAAACGGGAATATAGTGATTGGTCCATAGTCCTATTTCTACACACTAAAAACTTACTAATCTCTACTTCATGAATATTTTTAGACTGGATGAAATTGTAAGATAATTATTGAATTGTCTCTTTACAGCTATTTATATTATGCTGTCGTTCAGCCTGAAAAATCCGTGTGTTTCAAGGGATTTGGGTCCTCAGGGATGTCAACTGTGATTGGAGCTTAAAGAGATATCTGTGTTTAATTGCTCTGCTGTTAGGCTTTAATCTATGAGTACTGCAGGACAGGGCACTAACTAGAGACTAATTTATTTCTTTCTATATATTTCTTTCCAACATATATTTGGTTTTGTTTTGCCCAGTAATGGAGAAAAGAGGAACACTTTCACAAACCAGCATAGAAGACTAGCTCAGAGGCAGGAGGAAGGATGTAATACTATACATGATACTCGGTATTTGGTAGCAGTATTCATAATCAGTTCCTTACTGAGTAGTGTGCTCAGCACTTAAGTATGTAATGATATTGTTTCTCTCTTTTTTTTTTTTTTTTTTTTTTAGGTCTAACAATATTTTGTACTGAGGAATTGCTTTCATCCAGTATTTCAGAGTACTTTACAAAGGGGGGTAACTTAGTCCCTTTTCACAGATGGTGTATTTAAAGCAAAGGGTTCTGTTTATTCAAGGTTACACAGATAACGAATGGTAAATTAGGAAGAATGTCTTTTGATTCCCACTTACCTACTGTTTTTACAAGACAAAGATGTTTTCTTAAACTTATGTGCACAGCAACATGCAATGACCTACTTTTAAGGTATACTATAACTTCAAAGCCTGTACAAACTGATGAGAACACTTAAAAAGCATTTCCCCAGTTCTTTGAGTGACTTTGCTAATCTTTCCAGGAAGGTGAAGTGAATTTCTGTGTCTTGTCTTTTTGTGCAGCAGAGAGGACTTTATGGCATAACGTTACAAATGTTTTTTCCTGGTAAAAACATTTCTGCTCATTGTTATAGTAAACTGTGAAATAAACCTTGCTCAAACTGAGCGTCTTCAGTTACAGAGTACATTCCTTAGTTGCTTTTCTGCAGTTTTCCTGTATGTGCACAGTAGTGCTTAAAAACAGAGAGGTTACATTTATGGCACTCTATGGCATGAAAGGCTTTTGTAAGAGGAAAGACAGTTCTGTAATGAAAAGCATAACTCCTGAACACGTAAAATGTTCCTCTGTTTAATGTCTGAACTGACGTGCGTGCGTAAAATTAATAATCGCTTGAATTTTGAACAATGAAAATACGAGGAAAATTACAATGTAACAATGGAAAACTATGCAAGTGAAAGTATCAGCTGGAAGAAGAATAGCTTTATTTGACAGTGTTTTGACATCATTGATGTACTGTTGTCACTGGAGACCTTCCTTTCTGTGTTTGTGATATACTATTTCAATCCATATTTTCCCAATAGAATCACAAACATTGAAAAGATCTGATGTGTGATAGTCTCTTACTAATGTGTGAGTTGACATGTTGATTGTTCTTTCATATCTGGGACTTGTGAGAATTCTGTTTAAATAGTATTCGCCAATACTAATAAAGGATGCACAGTTGACAAAGGGGATACAGGTATTTTGAAAGTGATTAGCATGTGAAGAAGCAAAGTGGCTTATCTACTCCATTTTGTAGAAAGTGAAGTAAACCAAATACAGGATTAAATGTACCTACAGCAGTTTCTGTGTTAAAGAAATGACAAGTTTATCATCCTAATTGAATAGACCAATAACACAAACCTTTATCCAAGAGACCTCTTGTAATCTAAAACTTTAAAGTTTCCATTTTGAGAATGCAGATAATGGTTATAATTGTTTCTAATTTTCATAGAGCTGTATCAATGGATTTTTTTTTCCCCACACGCCAAGGACAGATACTCATCAGAACAAGCAGGTCTGGTGGAAAGGGAAACAGGGGACGAATATTTCTTAGGAAAAGGTAAAAAATTGGTGGTTACTTCAACTGTCAACCAAATGGACTAACCTGTCTATGAAATCTGTTTCTAGGCAAGCCTAGAGGTCCAAACTGGTGGTATTTGGTGGTCTGCAGTTCAGGTCTGCTCCTGAGTGCTAATATGTAGGGGAAGGAATCGTCCTCTGTCTCCCTGTGCCTCCTCCAGTTTTCTTTTGTCTGTTGGCCGTGTGGAACACAATTTCCTCATCACAGTAGGCAGACTGGGGCACAATGTAGCAGCCATACCAGCCTTCTTAAGATTTCTCTTAACAAGTCAGTGACTTTACAGGTTTAGACTTGGGAACAGTGTAGTTCAGGAAGATCCTTGGAGAAACAGGGGCTGAACAGGAGGGAAACTGCCAAGATCAGGCCAGCTTCCACTCGGGTACCACTTAAAAAGCAATGGGAAGTGGGAGATATTGGTGGAATGATTCAGTGTAGAATGGACCCCTGAAGACTACTAATCTTCTGTTATTCTCTTCTGCTGTCATCTGTAATCTCATCTCTGGAGCCCAAATGCACTGTCATGTGAGAAAACAGTAAGGAAGATGAAGTTTTCTTTGTTTCCTACAAAGCCTAATGAGTAAGGTCTCTTCAAGTTTACTACACAACTTTGATTGAATGCGAGAAAACATGGGTTTGAGTTTGAGAACAGCACGCTTATAGGAATTTCCATATGCAGTGATAAAATTTGCAGAGTTTCTTGCAAGAAATGTGTATCTCTAGTTCATAAAGAAATAGTCTTCTTAAAACTGCTGTGTCTTGTGTTTATTTTAGATACTTTTCTTCACTCCTGCCAAATGCTGTTTCTTTAGTTTACCAGCAGGGATTAATGGTATCAGTATATCTGAACATGAACAAGATTATTTGGTTTGCTATCTGTGTATTGTCTCTGGGAAAATGGGCTCCATTTCTTCATTTAGTTCACTAGTTACTATGTTTCTGGTAAATATTTCAATCCTAGGCATAAAGCAGCAGATGGGAATAAAAATTGTGGGTGCCAGGATGTGTGGGAGAAGAAAGGACTGTTAAACTATGAAAGGGAATGCAGTATTCAAAGAGAATAGTCTTTGTGGGGAAAGAGGTGGACTGGACAAAATTGAGGGCAGGACTTAGAGCGCATAATGAGAGGAAAGAAAGAGATTAAAAAAGTGAGAAGAACGAGGGAATAGCAGACTCCACAAATCAGATAGAAAAGTTCTCCGTAATGCTGCGGAGGAAAGAGGAAGCTCAGAGCAGACAAGAAAGCAAACGGTGGGTGGAGAGATCTGCTAATGCTCCTAATCTGCTTCTCATGTCCTTGTTTGTTCTCAGCAAGCTTGTATCTTTGACACTGTACCATGGAGACATACATACAATGTGGTGTGCGTGTGTGGTTTTGTTTTGTGGTGGTTTTTTTCCAAAGACTGAGCTTCATAGATTATTATGGGTTAGGTTATTTACCCAGCACTCTTAGTAAGGCAGGTTTCCACAACTTCACTTCTCAGATGGTTAGAAATAGTCATCTAATTCTCAGCCTAAATTTATTCATGGCTGTTTTCTACCAATTCTTGCTCTGAGGTTTTCTTTAGTATAAACATTTTGTTGCCTTCCTTGATTCCCAATTTCCCTCATATATTCACATGTGCAGAGTTTTTAATTCTTCATTTTTCTAGTCTAAGCAAGCCTCACTGAACCCCATGTGAAGGTGGTTGTGCTCAGCTGCCACCCTGGGTGTTTAATGACCCACGATTTTGTGGTTGCTCTGTAACAGCTCCTGTAATGGCAAGTGATGCGCGATCAACACAGCATCTACCTAATCCACTGCCTTTACATGGCCTGTCCCTTGGTAAAACTCTTACTCTTGACAGTTCCTGACATTCTATATATAATAGAAATAGAAGAGGAGCTGACAGTTTGCAACATTATAAATAAATGCCTCATACTGTGAGTGATACACAAATGTATTCCTTTAAATTGTGGAAGATGAGGCTTTTAGAGTATGTTTCCACTGGCATTTTTCCTGTAGCATGGGGCTTAGAGTGCAGGCTAGGGAATGTTAAATACATTTCTCAAGCACTAATGACATCTATTTATTTTAAACAATGTTGAATTGGAACTGGTGACCTTGTCATTGCAGACGTTACAAAATTTATTTTACTGTTTCCTCCACCAGCATTAGTAAAGAGTATGTTGTGAAGACAGGCAAAAAAATGCAGCTATCAGTGTGCTAATTTAAATATACATGTTTTTATGACCAGTCTAACGAAGAGAGCTCCAACACTGAAGAACCATTGAAGTGACAATAAACAAAACAGTATCTGATAATACACCTTTCTGTTCATTGACATCAGCAGAATTACATCATATTTTAAAAAGTACCAAAAAGAATTACCTATGCACAATAATTTTAGTTTGCAATCCCAAAATTTTCCTGTCTCTTTTTTTTTTTTTTAATGACAACCTCTTATTCGTCTCAGAGTATTACTGCAAACTACTTTAAGCACCCTATCATTAATCCTGAAATATGTATATATCTTCCTGCATTGTTAGTCAGATGAATGTGCTGTAGCTCTTATGATCACCTGAAGAAAATTACAGCTTGGAGAGAAATATTTATAATGTAAATTTGCAAAATATTACATGATGATCTCAGGTGCATATATATATATAATTACTCCCTATTACAGATTAAAAGGATGTGATTTTCAAAAAATACCTCCAGCAACTGGTGAACAAATGGTGCCTAAATTTGAATTTGGATTTATACATCTAATTTGTGTCATCTTTGTAATCCCTCCAACAATTCAGTGTCTGAAGTCTGGTAGGTACCTGGGATTTTGCCACTGAGGTTCTTTCTGTGCTGTCAGTCCAGCGCATGTCCAGCTCATGTGCAAAGATGTTCATTCCTGGCTGCCCTAAGTGCAGCCCATATTCTGAAAATAAGTGCTCTTTCAGTTATTCTTTCATTGAATTTGAAAAGGAGGCATATATCTTCTCTGAGCTTCAGCTCAGGACTGCATGATCCTAGGAGGAAGCAAGTCCTTTAATACTGCATATGTTTAAGGTCTCCTCTTGTTTCTAAGCTCCCCTGATTTCTATAACCTCTCCAGCTAGTGACTCCCTGCTGGGAATCACTAAAGCGTGTCACCTTTCCAAGGTGTTTTCAGGGAACTGTGTCTTCCACCTGAGGTTCATGTGTCTGCTCCTCAGGTATGACAAGCTGTTGTGCACAACACCAAAACCTCTTGGTGGACCTGAACTTCAATTGCCTTTTGAATTTCACGTTTTTTACGTGTCTTCCAGTATCCCAGGTGTTACAACAGAGGCTTTTTCCACATGGGCAGATGCTAAAATCGTTCTGTGGCTACCTTGCAGATCGCTCTTCTCATTCTCTTCATTCATCTCTTCTGTAAATGATAAATAAAACTTGTTCCTGAAAATGATCCCTGATACTTGAAAAAATCCCCAAACATGTAACCATAACTTATATAAATACTCTGGTACTTTACTATTTCAGTATTACAAGATGTAGTGATGCTGTTTTTATTAATTTGATAATGAAAACTAGTCAGTTGGTGAGAAAAAAAGAGAAACATTACAGTTTAAGCTCTTCTCTGTGATATAATAGGTCTGTTCAACTCTAGCAGGTTTTTTATCTTTTATTGGGACAAATTCTGAAATTCTTATGCTTTCCTTCCTCAGAACAATCTTCTTTTAACTTCAGTGATAAAATAAGGCTTATGCTGCTTTATAAAGTACTTTGACATCTATGGTGAACAAGATTTAAATATTATTGAAAGGAAAATTTGGTTGAGTTTTAATTAAATGAGGAACTTCAGGATTCAGTTTATGGAGGTTGCTCTTTTTCTGCCGTGTGCTTCTTTATGAATTCACAAACTCTTCATACTTTTGTTACTGCGTGTTGTGAATTACTCTGCCTTCACGTAGAGGAGTGTAGGAGTGATAGCTGTGGCTGGCCTTGGAGCAGGGGCTTTCCTCCTGCTCTTGTACACAGTCTGGCACTTAATGGATACATTTGCTTGCAGAATTACTTGTTTAAATGATTTACTTTGACATGTGGCTTCAGCCAGTTATTACAAGTAAAATACAGATTCTTTATTTAATCTTAAGTAAAACCTGCCTTGAGTAACAGTTTGTTCTATTAGCTAGGGCCAGCTAGGTCAGAACTTTAATGGAGAAGCCCACTAAGGTAGATTACAAGTCATTTTCAGTTTATGAACTTGGTCAAATTCATGAAACGTGAATAATGTTGCTTATACAAATAATAAACAATTTCATAAAAATGCAGATGTGTGTTTTGAGAGAAAATGATAGATGAAATGGAAATAAAGATGGAAAAATGTAATCATATCAGTTTCCTATTTATTTTTATTGAATTAGTCATGTCCACCACTTAAGTGTTTTGTAATCTACTAAAAATGCTTTTATCGTGTAGAAATTTCATTTCATGAGTTCAATATAATGCAATCAAAACATTTAGGCTAACATCTTCATACTAAGAAATTTCATCCACATATTATTTTACAATTCTTTTTGATTAAAGGTAATATTTCTAATGTAGCCATCTAGTTACATAGAAGTATCTTGACAGAAAATACCAGTTATGTAAGAAGATAGTGTTCATTGTTGCCAGTGTTCTGGGACTGAAAAATAAACTTGTGAAAGAATATGCTAAATTTAAGTTAGCCTTGGAATGTATCTTGACACAAAGCGGATCTATTACCACTTCCTTTGAAGCTCATGGAAATCTTATCATTGACTTAAAGTAAAATCAGTTTGGCACTGAAACAGATTATGAGTTATTTATGCTTCTCTCTCCCCCAAAACAAAAAGGAAGAGGTAACTAGAGGATTAGGGCCTTCCAGATCTAGATCATACCTTACATGAAACTTCATCCTGTCAGCCATTTGGGAGAGGAGGAGGAGGAAGGTGAGTAGCTGGGTAGGGTAGGCTGTGGGTGTGTGTGGAATTCAGGTATGACTGCGGCAGCCAAAGAGCTCTGCTGGAACTGAGGAGGAAAAGGAGGCACTGGTAACACAGCGATGTGTAACTTCTGTGTTCAAACCCCATTTTCTCTGGCATTGTTGAGGGATTTCCTCATGTAGGCTAAGGCAATATAATTTCCTTTATGTGTCTTACTGTACTGATGCTGCACAGTCTGCTACTGATTGTACAGCCATTTCAGACTGAATGAAGTGGACTGAAGAGGAAAAACTAGTTTTCTTTTGAAAACATTTGAAAATGGTTGTATTCAGTGTTGTCTTGTCAAAATAGTTAAACTTAATAAGTGATGAGACAATAAATTGCATTGGGTTGCATAGACCAAGGCTGGAAGGCACTTGAAAAATGTATTTGCATCTGCCCACCTGTTGTTAGGAACCTTCCTTTTCTGCTCTCTAATACAGCCCCTTTAGGGAGTGATGGTCTGAAAAGCTGGGCTTTGTGGTGCATTAATTCCTGCAAATGTACATTTGAAAAATTCCGGACACTTAATGTGTTTAACATTTCAAACTGGCTGTTTACAATATTTGTAGAGGCTGCAATTCAAACTGTATTGGATTCCTGTATGCTTATTTGAAGAATTTGATTAAGGATTGCTGCAATGTCTAAATTGCAGGCTGGTAAATTATATGACACTTTATTTTTGTCTGTCACTGTATCCATCGCAGATACGGTTGGCTGGGTCAGAATTCCTCCTCTAGGTATTGACAGAGGAGGCTGCTGCATTTTGGCTACTACAGCAAATCTCTGTGTAGTGACTTTCAAAGCTATTGTGTCCCAGTTGTGACTTTCATGTAGGGAAGAGCATCTGGTTTCTTAAAATGTTCTGGGCCCAGTAGCTGTGAAATGACTCTTTGGAGGTCAGATACAAGTATCAAAGAGATCTTTCTTCTTTCTTGTTTTTGTGTGGTGTTTTTTTTTTTTTTTTCTTTTGGTGTGTGTTTTGCTTTGAATAAAACAAAAGGTGCAAGATGTCAATATTTAATGAAAAAGAAGGAACTCTCAGTCAGTGGTGTCAAGGAACAACATTTTGTAAAAGGAAAAATATGGTTTAACAGGGTAAATGCCACATTTTAGAGGTTTGCAGGATCTGGTGAAAATCGGAGCTTTGCATGGAGGTACTTAATATTTGCATGACAGGAAGCTTGGTCTGCAAGGTCTCTATGCGTGTCTTTAGTCACCTGTAAGCAAAACAGGAAAATACATATGAGTAGAATGATCCTAAACTTAATCTTTTTGAGAGGAGGAACAGAGGCAAAGAGATTGTTCCAGAACTAAGGCTAACTTTCTGAGAGCTGTTCTACATTGTATTTAGAAGTAATGCTTCCTCATATCTTTAATATGTATTTAAACACTAAATAGAAATATTTAAATACTATATTTAAATATAAGTAATTAAGATATTTGAATAAATTTAAATACAAATATTTAATATACTTAAATAATGTCTTTATTTGCTCAGCCCAGGTTTTATCTCAAATTTTATGGAATCTGTGTAGCCCTCAATAAACTAAGTTCCTGTTTCTCAAAGTCTTCCACCTGAAATGAATGCAAATAGGATGTAATCTTGAAATAAGAGAAGGTTTACCTTCATGTATTAATACCCAAAGAAATAAGTGCTTTATGCTCAAATAATAGAATTTTTAGATAACAAAGCAGGTAGCTGAGTGTACAAATGAGCATTTACCTGGTTTCTAACCAGCTGCTGTGCTGAATTCCTGGAGCCTGAGGTTTTAACAGGTCAGCACTCACTGACTAATACAGCTTAAAAAATTTTCTTCAGTGTTTCAACTGAGGATGTCCAGGGCAGTTGTAGGGCTAACATACAACACAGTTTCTACATATAAAAGCACACAAACTTCATTCCATATCTTGTTTAATTAGTAAGAATTTTTCCATTGACTTGGATGGACTCTGAATTGAGCTCAAAATTGATATTTTTGTTTAAATAAGCAAGAAACATATGGTAGACAGCTGAGGCTCTTTCTGTTGTTTGCTCAGTTAACAGCTTCTTTAGAATCACTACATTTGTTATTGGAGGATATAGATTAGGGATGAAACTAAACAGTCTTCAAATTGCCCACCCAAATTTATTCAATTCTTGGAGGCAAATTGAGGAAATTAATCCTTAAGATCGGTGACCAAGATATCTTCATTTAGAATATCCATCCTTTCACATCTAGGCTCCTTTCCAAAGGCTGGGGCCTTTTTTTCACATTACTCAACTCAGCTACTGAAACATTAGAAGCATTTAAAAAGAACTGTTGAAAATTAAAAGATATAAATGCATATTGTGTGTTATTTAGCAAATATTTATTTAGCTCCTATGAGCACAATTCCCTTTTGTCATACAGTTTGCTGCAGGTACAATCTATCTCTTTTTCTTGTATCTACAAATCATCAAAGACTTTTCTCTATGAAGAACAGTTATTTCTTATTCTTTTCTTGCCTATGGCTGCTATTACAATATGGCATTGGTTGTTGATTGTCGTCTTCTAAAATCTATTCTCATTTGCTCAAACATTTCCATGTCTACCAGAATATTGAATCCCACGTGTGTCATGTGATAGTGGCTGTAGGCTGGTGCACACTGCAGGGTAACTGAACGTTTTACGAGGTGAATGTTCTACACGGAGAAGGCAGCAGCTGTTCTCTTCCTTCAGCTGGATACAGCACAGTAACTACGCCAGCAGCAACCTGAGACCTGCTCTTAAAACCGTTTTTATTCACCATTTGTCGCCATTTTGCATTTATGCCAGGGGTGTCAAACTCATTTTTCACCTGGGGCCCCATCAGCCTCATGGTTGCCTTCAAAGGACCAAATGTAATTTTAGGACTGTATAAATGTAGCAGTAGTTACGTTAAATATGAGTTTGACACCCCTGATTTATGCCGTTGGGAGATTTTTGTTTTGTTTCAAGAACCGCTTCACATCTGAGGCAGCTTTGCTTTCTTTTCTCTTGTGTTCTTCTCTGTTGATGTTCATGTTTTTTCTCCCCCCATCATTTCTTTTTATTCTCCATTTCATTTCTGAAGCTCGATGCTTCAGAAAGATGCTGCACCTTTTGTCTGTGTATGTCATACTGGCTGAACCTATTGTCTATTTAACTTCTGCATCTTCCCTCTCTTGTCATGCTCCATTCTTTCTTGTCCTAATGCTTCTATCGTCCTTCCTCCTCCATTCCAGCCTCTCGGACACGTTGCATTTCTGGCTGCATATTTCATTCATTCATCCAGTGTGCACAGAGAGCAGACCTCTGCTTGCCACAGCGTGCAGCACCACGTGCCTTGCATGCCTTTTGTGATCACTTCAGAGAACCAAGTACTCTTTGATCTATCAGAGGGGAGGGGGGGAAGTTTTACGCAAATTCCTTTAAACACACAGGCCTCCTTACTGCCTTCCATCGTTGCTGTTTGACATACTGCTGACACATGGATGGAAGCATTTTCCTTTTATGTTAAGCCTGGGCTATGCAAAGACACTGGAAGGCAATATATATACCACTGAAGCTTATGACAACAGCAAAGTACTTTTACAAGTTTTACGTATTATCACTGCTTAAGTAAAGCAGGATAGTGATGTGGATGAATAAAGTGGAAGAGGCTGTAGCAGCTGCACGTTTTGATAACGAAAAACATAACACTGGAGTTCTGTCTTACAACTTAATGAGGTAAAACATGTATAGATATAATATTAATACCTGAGGCCACGGCTGAGATTGGACACTACAGTACATTACGTTGCAATGTATGTATTTATCAACCTATGGAAAGTGTTTGATTTGTCTTTGCCTTGTCAAAGGCAACTGCGACATACAACTGCATAAAGAGGTTTTAGTCAGGAAAAATGCATTGGAATTGGGGAAATCTGTGCCAAATAGTAAAACTAAAACATTTACCTACTTATAGTTTCATTTTATCCTTCAGTATGGCTTCAGTGTTTATATTTATGTCAGCAGGATGATCTGTGCTGATAGCATTTCAGACTGAGAGAAGATGAGGGCCCTAGACTGACAGGAGAAACACAAATGCATATAAATTGGGTTTCTGGTTTTCAGTTTGTGATGTCTGAATGGTCTAATTCAGCAAATACGTTGTGACTAAAACCGAAGATGCCTACAAATAGACTCCTCCCTACAACCACAGTTTGTTTGCATCTGCAAAGTCTACACCCGTGGACTTGCAATTATTCTTCTTTGATAGTTCTCAGAGCTGAAATGCGAATGCAAATTTAAATACTTATATTACTTTCTTTTCCTCCTAAAATTGCACCCACTTAAGGAAAAGATGGGCTTTGACTGTTGGGAAGCTACTATATCAAGTAGTGTAAATTTTTAAAAGATATGTTTTGCCTTTCACTAATAAAGGCAAGTTATCAAATTGACTAGAATTTAGGTAATTTGAAGAGATAAGGGGATGTGTTTCTCTTCTTCCTATACATATTGACTTTTTGGAGCTATAAACACTCTTTATTAAAAACCTTGAATATGCTCATTTTATTATAGGAGGTAATACAAAGACAAGCAGCGGCAAAGAGCTTGTAGCCAGGTAAAAGTCAAAACAAAACTGTCCAGCAAAATGAGGCAGCTCATACAGCTCGTCAGCAGCCTTGACCCTGGGCAGCCTGAGAGGCAAGTTCGTCAGGAGCTCAGTTAGATGCAGCTAACAGGCTGTTGGGATGTGGCTGGGGACTCCCTGGGGACACCTCTGTCATCATTCCTACAAGGTATTTGCTAGAGGATGGGTCCTGCAGCTGCCAGGTGGGCTGTCTAAGCTTATGTGGACATTGGGCTTGGTGTTAGAGCAGTTATAAAAAGAAGATAAGCTCACCAGTTTCCGGTAGAATTCACACAAACAGCCAGTTTAGCTTTATAATGCTATACAAAATTATAAACTCCATTTTGTCGATATGCAGTGTCCCTGTTACTGGTATATTCAGTGTCTCCAGAATGAGTGCTGTGCAGGATGGGGTGAAATTTAGCCTGGCATATACTGCAGCAGATTAAACCTTAATCATAATATTTTATTTTTTTTCTTTTTTCTCCCTCATTTCAAAAATCTTTTTCTTCTGTCAGAGTGGTTTGGGTCTGAATTTCAAGCTATGCCTTTGTTAATAACACTAATATAGGTATAAATCTTGGATTCATACAAATGCATACTCTTGCATGCTTTTTATAGTCTTCTAACATATTTCTGAAGCTTTAAATATGTGTTTAAATGTCATTATGGAAATTTACCAGCAAGCGGAGCTTCTCCAAGTAAAGATAGTGGTTATTCTGTGTGTTTTCTTACACATTTTTATTCAGAGAGAACCTGAGAGTTTGGAGAGAGGAAAAGGAGCCTCCAGATTAAAATTTAGAAATAAATGGCAAGTCACTGATATGTTCTAGTGGCTTAGGAGAATTGTATCTCCTTAAACCCTTTCTTTTCTGTGATGCCTATTTAAAACTTGTCAACAGTGTTGTTCTTCTGCTCCAACTATTGCCTACCACAATGATCCCAATCATTTTGTCACCTTCTATACCTCTCCATCTGTCTCTAATCCTCTGTCTTGCAGATGGTAAGCTGTCTAGGGCAGGAGTGATGTTTCTGTTCTATGCTTACACAGCATCTAGTGTATAGCACTTGGCACAATGGAGTCCTGCTCAATGACAAAAACTATGAAGTTTTATGATGATAAAGCAAGTATTATTGCCAACTTCATATCTGTTAGAAAGTTTAGTTATGTAAATAACTTGTTTCCCCATGACTTTTATCAAATATTTTATGTTGTTAAATTATTTACGATAAACACGTTGTCTTACTGCTCAGCATAAATTTAAGAGATAATTTTAGCAAGAAAAGAAAATATTTATGAGGAGAAACCAGAGGCAGAAATAAAAGTGATAAATTAATGAAAATATCCTGATGGTGGCAACAGTCCAGATGAGAATTATCTCTTAGAGGCATTTGATTTTGTAAGGATGATGTTGCATCTATATATATTATGTGCTGGGTTTGTCCATCTTTGTGATCCATGGCACACCTAGGGAATACTGGAGGACAAGGATGTTCTGAAAAGATTTTGAGGTAAAATTACTTTAAAGTACAATAGCCAGTGAGGAACAAAAATACAGTAGTGCTGCTAGGAGGTGTTAATACCATTTCAAGTTGAACTGGGAACTGTAAGAACAAGGGGGAAGAAATCAGGGGCATTTGAGATGTAATAACAATGAATAACCTTTAAAGAATGGCTACAAGATAGAGGTAGCAAGAGCAGACAGAAGAGTCCTTGGCCCTGAAGCAAGAGGCTGTTCATAGCAAGGTGTGCCAGTTCTGACTGCAGAAAACTGCAGACTTGCCTGGGGGAGAGGTCTCTCATGGGACAGGAAAAGGTTGTAACAAGTTCTTTCTATACTGTAAATATCATATGTCAATTCCGTATTGGACCTATCCTCTGCTAGTTTATGTAGATTAAAATGTCAGCAACACACTTCCACTCAGTTTTATGTCACTTTCACAAAAACAACTATTTGTGATAGCTAGATGGGTAAAAAAACCTGGATTATAAGTGCTTGGCTAAAAGTGATCCAGAAGAGTATGGCCCTGGCCATGGCTCTGCAATCTGATTTTTAACACAGATATAATTTTATTTTGATGTTATAGTAAATACAAGGAACTTCTGTATTTTACAAAAAAATATTTATAACACAAGTTGTATGCTCATTTTTATATTGTAATTTTTTTTAAATTAATATGATGGAAAAAGAAAGAGGTATTGACCAAGCAGAAAACATAGATAATGTGTTTATACGAATCACGAGGAACTGTCAATAAGCAGCATTACCTTAAAAATTATGTCAGTACAGACACATAGCTTTGCTGTTTTGTTTTATACTGGGCTATGAAAAGTGGCCTTGCTTTTATATTATTATCCCAGATCCTTGCATGAATTTTCTATCTGTTTACTTTGACAGTAGTTAGAATAAAGGCAGCAGCACTGAATATGGTCATGAAGGCTTTTGGTTCAGAAGGATGTTGTCCAAAAAGCAGGATCATCTTTAGTCTTCACAGGAGGTGTTCCAGACAGTCTTGCTCTGGGAGGGACATGGAAAACTTAAGAGAATTGATGCCCTCATGGCAACATTCTCACATAGTCTGCAAATCTGACTGGAGCCTTGTGATGTTGTGATATTTATTTTTGTGTGTGCTTGTTGTTCCATCCTCTCTGATTGTTTTCACAACTATAGACAAAGCACATTAAAAACAATTACTTATAGTGGCAGACAGCAAGGAGGAATTGTATAATATACTAGATATTGCAATATTTGAACTATGAAACTTAAAGGTCGCAAATAGACTGAAAACTCTCAGGAATGCTATACAAGGTCTTTGCAGAGCTCTTAGGATTTTATCAAGGTTGCACTGATGAAAAGTGATGATTCCATCAAGTTTCTCTCTATATATAACATATACTGCACAAGGTTTGGAAAAAAACCATGGCAAACCCAAAAGCTTCTTACAACAGACATAAACATCAAGCAGAAGCAAATGTTCATGTTGTAGTGGACAAGTGGTCAAAAAAGATGGAAAAACTTGAATACGCTTCTGTTAGAAAAAGTCTGAAAGCTTCTAAGACAGCTTGAAAACAGTCTCTGGCTGTAAAATTGATGGTGTTACACCGTTCCGTAGTGAAGCTGGTCAAATCCCATCAAACTGACTGAGGGGAAAATCCTCTGTCACCGGCACAAACATTTCCACAGTTTAATACGCTGTCTGCCTAAAGCTCTACGTGAAGTTCTGCTGTTCCCCACACAGGAGCAGCACTAACATCCACAGCAGTTTCTTGGAGCTCTCGTGTAGCTATGACGAGGTGAAGCATCAGTCCCCAGTGATGTTCCTCATGATATTCAAATGCAGAAGTCAATGCCTTGCCTAAAAGGAGGAGGAAAAATAATAAAGTTACATTTGTTTGCCAGCTTATGGGTAAGGAGAAAATTTCTAAAGAGTTCAAAGACACAGAGGAAACATTTTCTCTGGAAAGAAACGAAAAAGACCACCTATGCTGTGGTAGACATAAAAGATATTTTTCTTCAGCTGCTGGACAATATTATTTCCCGAGCATTGTCAGGCATACTACTATTGAGTTAACTGAGTTTCCAGTCAAATTAGCTTTTGATTTAGGTGAGGCACAGTCAAAATTACTTTTTGCTATCAAATATACCTTAAAGTGAGTGTAATGGACAAACTACAGCTTTATAAAATTTATTAGGAAGTTAGTGCACAAATTTCACTGCCCAAAATGGCAAGCACCATGTCTTTATATCACTCTGACACTTTCTGTGCTGTAACAGCTGCATAATGCCTTCAGAGGCAGCACAAAGCAGTAGATGGTGGAGTTTCCCACTCTCAGAGCTGCATATTGAAGGCCAGGAATTTGCTTTCCTGCAGTCCGCTCATTGCCATGACTGCAAATCCTGGGTATGCGTAGGCTGTTGGTGGCGTGCACGCTTGAGGACATGTGGAGTATTACTGATTGTTTTAGTCCTGTTGTCAAGTTTCTTGGTCTGACATCAGCACAGTGAAACTGTAGTTCCGTTCCAGCCTCGCTCTGGTGAAAAGCACATGAAGTTAAAGTTGGGAGCTGACAATGCAGTGCTGCAATCTCCCGACAAATTCTGCTGCTTTGGTAATACGCTGTCTTGTGCTGTATCTTATTAATCCTTTTACACATCCAGGACATTTGGGGCAAGCTTTGGAGAAACCTGCCAAGAGCCATTTCCTTCGGTCATTTAACGTACAGTGTGTAGCACAGAGAGAGAGCAAGCAATGAAACTCGATATGGATGTGTAGAAGACAAGTTTTTGGTTTGTAGGTTTGCTGTCCTCTGTGTTGAGAGCTACAGCCAAAGCCAGTCTCTTCGTTCCCCCTAAACTTGAAAGCAGAAGTGGCACCACACTGCAGAAGTGGGAGTTCAATGCAACTGCCATGAGTACAGAGGGCACATCTGTGACATCTGGAGCGACCAGTGTGCTGCAAAAATTTCCCTGATTTCTCAGGGAGCCCATTATGCTCACAAAACCGAAGAAATCTCCATGATGATATTTAAACTGTTAGAAATTACTGCACTTCAACAATAAACAGTAATAGGAGAGCAGAGAGGATTTAAAATATTAGTCTACAGAGGTATCTGGGTTCTCAGTACTACTCTGAGATCTTCTCTGGATTTTGCTTGTTGATTAATGGGAATCTCAGTTGTCACAGGAGTCCACTGAAACAGTCATAGGCTGTATTTTTTTCTTTCAGGGTTTGTATTTTTGGCCTTTAAATAAAAAAAAAAAAAGGCATTGCTTTCATGCCTCACTTTTTCCATCAGTGAATTGCAGAAGTCCCAAGAAAGAAGCATAACTATTTTGTATTTGGGATGATTTGTTTCGAAGTTGTGTTATGATTAATGTAAATGGTCTATAACATTCTTCTCTAGTTTAGGAACTTCATAAATTTTCAGAGTCACAGAAACTGGCAACAGTGGACCAATCTGATTATTATGTTATTTCTATGCTATACCTGCCTATCACTGTTTTTTCAGAACCATTCCCAAAGTATCTCTGTGGTAGGAGACTGAGATCTGGAGAAGACAATGTTTTGGAACTGAAGGAATAGGTCCTGTTTAGGATATCTCCCAACACAAAACAAGGAAGATGACCTATGATCTGGAGTTCTTGGAGTCCTATTCCTTTTGCCTATACTTCAAGTTAAGGATATTAACTTTTGTTAAATTTATGGAAAGTCCTCAGCTGCATATGGAGAATTTTTTTTTTTTCTGATCCTCTGCCAAGTAATTCCAAAGGGATACATCCATCACAAAGCACGAAGAAATGTTTCTTGATCATCATCAGGTAAAAGATTTGGAGAAACCTGTGAATGTACTGTAGGTCAGACCTCAAGTATTAGTGCAACTTTACTGTTAATTTGAAGACAGATTAATCAAGTGGTAACAAATAACGCAATATGCCAAATTTATAAAGGAAAGAAAGAATATGCCTAGTTCTTGCTCCCCATTGTGAAGAAGCATTTCAGTTACAAAACCAACACATTTATCAATGGATATCTCACGCTTCAAATATCTGGAAAATGCATTGCTATTGCATTGCTCTTCTTGGGTTATACAAAGGAGCAGTATTTTCATCAGGTCCCAAATTCAAGGTCAAATACTAAAGTTCAAGTGAATGTTCAAATAACTACACAAAGAATCCAAATGGACGTTAAAGGAATGGGCTTATCCATCATAAAATCAATTTGCACCAGAGAAACAGAAAAAAGTCATTGTTTGGGACCTCTCTTGCATACTTGCACACCCAGAATTCTAGGTCTTTATCCAGATAGGCTGATTTATTCATCAGCTCAATTCACAGTCAGTTGCTGGCTGTGGGTCACTAATGATGGATTATCTATGCGGTGGTCCTCAAAGAGAAAAATGAGAGTGTTTTTTTTTTATTTTTTTTTTTTTTTTAAATTACCGAAGCTATTTTGGCTCTGCTGTGAATATGTATTTCATGATGTTTTGTTCCATGCTAGAACAGAATCCTTTCTCATCTGGAGGTTGTAGTAATGAAGACATGGTAGGCAAGTAGGACCGCTGGAGTTCATCTCCATGGATGTTGAGGGCCAAAAGACTCTGAACTCAAGAATCTGGAAAACTCATTTTGCTGTATAGGACATAATTAACATCTTCCAAAAATGCGTGAAAGAGGGTGTCACATGGATTCCTTGAATAGGTCTATTCGCTCACTTTCCGCCTTCTCTGCCTCTGATGAAAATTAAACATAAACGCTCCCAAGTACAGCCTATTCATATGGCATCAACTCAACAGATCAGGAAATCAGAAGATGTAGAAGTTACTTCCAAGTTACTCATCTATGGTGATTTCTTTCATGCACAAACTCTGCATACAATGCAAAAATAATTTGTAATTTTTTCATATGTAATTACTTATGAGTTTGCTCTGAGAGGCAAGGCAGCCTCCATAATATACTGCTTTTTGTTGTTCCTGAATTGCCCAGTGCTCTGACTTCACCTTCAAAATGGGTTAGCACAGTCTTCCTGAAAGTGATGGTGTGATTATATTTCCAGAATATTTTTCTGTTCCTGACAACTGCTAATGAGAAACAACTATTAATGAGAAATATGAGACAAAACTAGGACCACAGGTGACTATTCTCTCACTTGTGGTACGCTGCTAGCTAAGGCAAAGTTAGTTAATTGGTTCCTAAGCACCTAATTTTTATGAGTGGGACCTAAGTGCTGAAATATAAGAAAGCATATTTCCTTGCACTTGCTATCAGCACAGCAGCATATAAATATAGTTTAGAGAGAATCCTAGAAAGCTTCCTAAATTCTTTCTTATTTTGAAAATGGAAGGCATGATTCTAGAATCTTTATTTTTTTTATCAGAGAACGAAGGTTTTTTTTGAAAACACAGTACTCATTTCTGATTATTTTTAGTGGGAGCTTCACACAGGTGTGAAGCAAGAATATATGTGTTTTATGGAGGGGAGGCTGAAGTTTTGAAAATAATGCTTAAAATCTCAGGAGATATGACTGCTGTGGTCTAACACATAGTGATGCTTCTTAGAGAGTATTGCATGAAACTGAACTGATGTTGTATCCCTGTCATCTTCATCCTCCTGTAGTCCTTATAGAATCACAGAATGTCAGGGATTGGAAGGGACCTCGAAAGATCATCCAGTCCAATCCCCCCGCCGGAGCAGGAACACCCAGATGAGGTTACGTAGTAAGGCATCCAGGCGGGTTTTGAATGTCTCCAGAGAAGGAGACTCCACAACCTCCCTGGGCAGCTGGTTCCAGTGTTCTGTCACCAGATGCTGATTGATTCTGTATACGAAATTTCGAAACATTTCTGTAAAGTAAAAGCAAAGCAGTGTTTTCTAATTTCCAAACACCTAACAACGAAGAGAAACAAGAATATTAAACAATAACACCGTAAATTGGTTATCCAGGCAAGATTTATAATCTTTACAGGTTTATTCTGATAGGTCTTTTTTTCCACTCTTTGGATGAATGTTAAAATAAAAGGAAACAATATTTTTTCATGCTAGTTCATTCTCTTTAGGAAGAAACATAATAGAAACTAAAATTAGGCCTCTGATTTCTTTCTCTGGAAATGCCGTATACTTCTATGAAGCCTTTATATTTCTCTCTTGTTTGTATCTTTTTTTCATAAAAAGAATAACCTGCAGGATATGCATGATGGTATTAAAGAAAAGGGAATTTATTAAAGACTAGTGTTAATAAGAGTGAAATTGCACCAGACTGATATGGCTGAAGTTTACCAAGTGCCATAAAAAATGGAACATACCAGTTGAATGAACAAAGTGTCATTAGTTTTTATATCTCAAAAGGAAAGAAAAAAAGATAAATTGGAAAATCTCAATAAAAATGTATATTTGTTCTTGTATTTATTTAGTACAGATATTATTAAAAAAAATCCATGTAGACTGTATTTAATGATTGTAATGGTTTAGCATAATATCCTGAAAAATCTGGGTTTTTTTCCTCCAAAGGATAGAGTTTATTAGACGAAAAAGCCACAGCGAACATTCTGTATTTTAACACTAGTAACTGAACTTTTGACCGTGTAGAATTAAAGGTGGCATATGATGTAGTTTCTATTATTAAGAAATGCGAATCCTCTTCCCAGCAGCTTGGTTATTGGAGAAAACCCACTGGGTATTTCCCATTCTTCTCTCTGTTTAATGGCCTATCCTACAGGTAATCCTTTTCCTTTCATAATTATTTGTCTAGCTTGTTTAGGAAAAACCCTCTAACTTCTCTAAAGTCCATTGTTACTCAATAAGCCTGCACTATCCTATAAAAGGAGGAACATCTTTCTTTTGGGCTCCCATCCATAGATGTTTAGGAGTTAAATACAGATCACTTGGAACCGTTGGGGAATGGTACCTATTGCAGTGTGCACTGTCTGTCTTCTGCCTTGTAAGTCTTCTTTGGGCTCTACTTGCAGCCCATCTGGAGGGACAGGTACACAGACCAAAAGCCAACCCAAATATTTAAGACTTGGCCAGCTTTCAGCAGCAGTGGCCTTATTTTTTCTTGGCATTCCCCAGTGCTTTGGACACCTATTTGGCCTGTAGGGTGTATCTATGTTTTCAATTTAGGGATGCTGCAGAGCGCATTTTGGTATTCAGTTCTTTGTACTGGTGGTGATGGTACCGTTTGAAACTGGAATTGCCTGAAGATGCAAGAGCAATATTTAGAGGGACAGGTGATATTTTAGAACAATATAGCTGGAAAATACATACAAGCCATCTGACATAAAACTGTCTTGCTTTTAAATAAAACATTAAAAAATCCTTGTATTACATAATACAGTTAAGGTGAGCAATCTTTCAAAAGCTAGAAAATTCAAAGTGAAGGCTGATGTTCTATCATGAACTTGTCCTCTTGTATGTGCCTTTTTCACCACAGTATAAGTGAAGTATGAAGTATCATCCTCTAGTTAGAATTTTTGGTTTTTGTTAGGTTCTATCACAACTCTGCTGTATCAGGTGTTCTTGCTGTGGGAGTACAGGAAGAATAAATGGTAGAAGACCTGTACAACATCCCAAAACATGTCTGTATGAATTGTACAGTGAAACTTGGGCTTGGATAAGGAGCAATTGTTCTGTCCAAGCAGTTTCTCCTTTGAAAAGATCTTCAGGAATTTTAAGGAGGAAGAAAGTGATTTGATGACCATGGGGAGGATATGGGGTTTTAAATTATTTAAAACTATAATAATCCTTTATGAGAAGTTGGTCTACCATGATAGGATCCTAACCCATGGTTCAGGCTTGTTGACATGACTGTAGCACAGCTACTTCTAGTGACAATAATCAGATTTGTAGAAGGAATTGTTGTAAAAATATCCCTCCTCATAAAGGAGACAGAATAAATGATGATAATAAAATATCAAAGGAAAATTATAGTATACTAATCACATGAACAAACAAAAGAGACTGGAAATAAGAACTGTGAAATCAAAGAGACTTTGTCTTCTTGTAACATAAATTTTGTACCAATGAAATTTTACTGACGTCTAGATAACTACTTTAAACTTACATAAATTTAACAATATTTTAAAAATAGTCTTTTTTCTCTTTGGTTTATGTGTTTTGGTGGCTTAGGGTCATTTTAAAAAATATATTTGACACAGTTTGACTTTAACTTGCTGCTTTGTTAATGATAGTCCTTAAAATATGAGGATGCTTGCATTTAAGGTTCCAAATACGTGCTTTGTATATTAAAGTCAAATGGGAGATATTTCCATCTACCACTGATGGGAGATGGTATCTGGAGGGCCTTATCCATAACAGTTGAAATAAAGAAGATATTATGACTTATAATAAAAGCTTATGCTAATGAGTGAACTTCAGTACTCCAAGGTGTTAAATCTACTTGCCAAAAAAGGTGTCATAAAACTCTTCTTTTTCCAGCCAAAGAGAAATGATACAACAACTGAAAATCAACCATCATATTTTAAAAGCACTTTATCCACACACACTGCACATAAAAGTAACTGCACAAATAATTTAAATGTTGTATCTATTAAATGGCTGTGTATCTATAGCACAATTTTCTTTCTGAAAAGCATGAAAAGCCCACAGCCATTGGCAACGTATTTTAGCTCTTGATTTTCTTTCTCTTATGCGTGTGTATTTTAATCTGCCTCAAAGGTCTTGTTCACTTAAGTGAATGCTGTGAATTAGTCTGTTCCTATATGCTGTGTGCAT
This sequence comes from Caloenas nicobarica, assembly GCF_036013445.1. Lineage (NCBI taxonomy): Eukaryota > Metazoa > Chordata > Aves > Columbiformes > Columbidae > Caloenas > Caloenas nicobarica. The sequence goes on along the minus strand of NC_088284.1, from coordinate 102,365,774 downwards.
ACCATGTCTGACGCACCCAATGGAAGAAAAAGAAATTTTCCTCAAGCATCAATATTTTCTTCAAAATGGTCATTTTCATATTTTATGCACCAAAAAGTACTATAATGCCCTCTAACAAATAAGGTAATTTTTTGTAATTTTAAAAGAGAAAGAAGGAGAAGCTGAGTGCCATCTGGTAGGGTACAGGAGCTGCAGGTAAGCAAACTAATAATACTTAATGCTACCATAACATGCTGCGTTTTCAGCACTGTGGGCACCAAGTGATAAATTCTCAGAACATTTCCCGTGCTTAAGGTAAACGGTACTAATCTCTTTAAGGAATCATCTTGGTCTTGCTGAGAATAATACCTGTGTGCTTGCCAGCCCTGGAACCCCTAAAATCCGCTTAATATTGCATTTAGTGAAGTTTGTTCTTTCTCTGCCCACCCCTTCTTTATCCTGCTCTTTTCACCAACTTCTTCAGAGAACCCTCAGTGAAAACAGCAGACGAGTGGTTTATTTTTTTCTGAGAGATCTGGGTGAACACAAGGAAACGATAAGATCCCATCGTGGTGTAAAGAAAGGCACCTTTCCTTACAGCTGTCCAGATGTTACCCCATAGAAATAGTAAATACTATTCTGTGCAGTTTGTTATTGCAGTAAGTATACATACCTGTTTGCAAAGCTGGAATCCCTGCATGTTGCTAAGGTCATATTAGCTAAAAGAGACAGGCAGCAGTAAGTGTAATATATTATTACAATTAATGTTCTAGCCTGTGACCGTGTTTAATTAGTTGTTTGTATCACACTAGCAGTATGTTTATTGTATAGTTAATTAGCCCAGAAGCAGAAGAGTAAGGAAGAACAACTTGAAAACTGGTGGTGAAGGAGTTCCTGGCATGTTATAGTTAGGGTGGGTCATTCTGTCTGTCTTCATTGTGAAGGCTCTTTCAGTGTTTTTGATTTAAAATAAACAAAATGGATCCTTATGTGTTTGCTAAAGAAATTAAAGCATCATTTGCTCTGTGTGGGGTATTGCATTAGTCCCAAGTTAGTACAAGAGGTATAATACAAGTGCATGAATTTTTTTGATCTCTGTGTCACCTCTCAGGCAGGAAAAACATCAGCTCCTATTCAGTATCTGTCAATGCTCCAAGTGGATGTGTTACATTTTTCTCACTTCCCAACATGACAGACACTGGGACTGTGGCTGTGTCTTGGTCTTTCTAGTTCTGGCAGCTGAATTCTAATACTTGCTCGGGGCTTCCTCTGACAAGTGTGCTCTTTGGTAAGGATGCAAGGAGCTTCCTCTGCTTCTGCACTTGAAAGCACGGCAGAAGCAGCTCTGTTGCTGCTCCCTGGGGCTCAGGGACAGTGAAGCAGGCGGGGGGGATGGCCGGCCATGCCCTCACCTCTCTCTGTCTCCCTTGACCTTTGTGGCAATCACTGGAGTTGGTGGCATTAGGGGAGCAGGCTGCACCCTTTCCATAGATGTGAGGCAGTGGACACCGAGTGGAAAGACCCACGGGGGAAGTCAGCGCGGCACTGCGGTGACGTCTCTTCCAGGAGGGCTGAACACACACCGTGCCACCTGGAGAACACGAACCTGTCACCCGAACCCGTCACCCGACACACGTCCCTGCTGAGGTATTAGGAATGTAAGTATGGGAAAACAGACCCTTGTGGAAAGAGATGTAACACAGAATTCATGTAGGTTGGAAATGAAAAAGTTGTGACTTGAACATCTATGCTCAGTGTAGCACACCGGGGCTACTGGAGTCAAGGAAAAATGCCACTTGACAACATGCTCTGTGACAAGTTTTTGCTCCACTAACAATAGGATGCGAGTAAATTAAATGCTGATTGAGCTCATCCTGTTTTTTTCACTGGGTTTATCTAGCTCGCAAATCAGCGCCACAACTGGATGAATGAGTCTGTGGTGATGACAAATAGCTGCACACACATAAAATCTAGCATAAGAACAATGTAATACGTAAGATTCCTACTGGTATATGCTGCCTAGCATTGTATCTTGCTCAATGTTACTGAAATCACAGCAATGGCATTAACAATTCAAGTCAGGCTTAAGTTTTTCTGTCTCTGAATAGAGATCCCTACAATGCTTACACTCTAAATACAGATAATTAGGGGCTGTGGCATAATTCTCTTCTCCCTCCACCTGAAAGCAGTCATGAGTAAATTCACTGAAGCAATAGGTTACTGTCGCATAAAACTAACAGAATGTATTTGGCCTATGGTGAGATTCTTAGCTTGAATATCCTTGGATTTATTTGTGATAATGTCTAAACAGTAGGCAGGAGTGGGACAGTAATGCCAGCTTTTAAGTATTTTTTTTTCCTTTTTTTATTGTTTGGGGAATAAAGGAATCTATGCTGCCTACTTTGCTTATAATTCACTAAAATGGGTCAATGCTTGAGCTAGCAGTTGCTCTGAAATTACAATGACTGACGGTAATTAAGAACTAATTTGTAGTCATAAAAAAGCCAGATAAGGGGCTACCCACTTCATGAGAGATGAATATAATCAGGATAACTGACACAGCTGGTGGCTATAGTCTGTCCTCAGTGAGCACACACAATTCTCATAATTCATAACAGGACTTATGTATCTGCCCCAGAAGGTGAATACTTAGGAAAATTTCCTTTCGATCAATGATTTGGAGCATTAAAGCTTATAGAGTGTGGGGATGGGGCTTGGGGAACACAGTGCAACCGTTTATTAATTATACAGCATTAGCATTCTGATGGGTGTCGTGTATATGAGTGGGGTAGATGTGTTTTGGTTTGCTAGCAAAAGTCAAGTTTTTTTTTCCAAGGAATATATCAACACGCGTAATCAGGGACTGACTTCAACTCAAGCCATTCTTCAGTTATATATGAATTTGAGGACTTGTTTTCCTTGATATCACAGGCAGACCTAGCAGCAATAGCCTGTAACCTTTTCATCTGTGATATTCAACTAACTTCTGTATGAAAACAGTCAGCTTTAGTTTTACTGCAGAAAATATATCTATAAAACCCTGTTAACTGTTTTCCTTATGCAAAACAGCAATTATGACCTCTTTGACTTAGCACTTATTCTACAGAAATAAGCAATTGCCATTTGGCTCTATTCATTTTGTACTTTGTTTCACACTTTCTTAAGATGTATCAGCAGACTTTTAATTATCCTACAAATGATTCTATTAAGCATTCTCCTTGCATATTAAATGCAGAAGACATTGTTTTGAGCTTCCTTTGCCTCCTGTGAATAGAATGTGGGCAGACATAGAAAAATCAAATTATTTTACTAAATGAAAACAACCTGAGCAGAAGAAATCATTTTGAATAATGACAGCTTGGGTGAGAGTGTCACCATTTTCTATCAGTTTGCTCTGCATCACATAGGAGCTCACTTGATGGAATGTTAAATAAAAAAATGTGTCTAGTAAAAATAAGCTGTGACAGTCTCTAAGTAAATGTAATAAATCAGGAGGATTTTCAAAGGGAATAAAAAGTGTCATTTATGATGGTTACAGCTTATACGCCCACTATGATTCCTGTACTGGTACAGTTTATACTCTCCCATGGTAGATAAAATTATTACTTGATCTGTCAAAATGGAGTGACAAAATTTTTGTGGGTAGACAGCTTATTTAAGAATGGTAAAGTTCTTTTGTGTGTTTGCTATCCTAACTCAAAGTACTGTAGAAAACAAGAAATAAGGGAAAGCGATCATTGCTCAGAACATGGATATAGAATTGAGGGGAAAAAAAAGGTTAATAGCAAAAATCTCTTACCCATAGAAATCTGGAGAAATAGTAAAAATATTTTCATCTGCAAAGTTATTATTTCAGTAGCCTGTGAGACCATAATTTCTAGCAGATTTCCTGTAATATAATGAATTGATAATTCTCAGAAAAAGTTTTCACTCAGTGGGAAGTAGGCTGGATTAATCTCAGTTCCAGGTGTTCACAACTAGATCAAATCCAAGAACTAACTATGATTGCATAGTGCTTGCTCAGATTTGCCAGACACCTGTATGTGACCAGGACATTCAGAGGTATGGAGTATTTATGCGACCTCAAGCACTAAATCTACGGGCAGTTGCACTCCATTGCAGTTCCAGTGAAACTTGCATATAGGTAGAAAACAGTCTGTTCTGAAACCTGAAAGTGTGAGTGTAAAATGCTCTGTGCCATTTCTTTAGAGACAGAAGCTTGCTTTGCTTCTAAGTGTGTTTAGAGAGATCATGCATTAGATTTAATAATCCTTGGCATTTACGGAAGTAACAAAGTCATGTTGTATATCTGCTCACACAGGTAAAGGCATCTAATACCGGGAAGCTTTCAAAGCCAGTTAAAAATATCTTATGGATAGAAATAAAGTCGGCAAGATATCAAAAGTAAATGATATGCGTGTGTTTTGCCAGCAGAAAGCCAGCCAGCCTTTGGGATGGGTGGTGAAGGAATGTAATGGATCCGCCATGATTTAAAGCCTTTAAATTCTGATTAGGAGTATCAACTCCTTAATCCGACCACAAACTAGAGCTGAAACCTGAAGGAAAGCCAGACATACTCTTCTGTACTCTTTTTTTCCTCTGATTGCACATTTTTAAATAAATGTTGTGGAGTTACCCTTCCTGTGCTAAATGTGGAGTTGGAGTTCTGTGTTCTGTTGGAAAAGGCGTTTAGAGGATGAATGCATTTGCATATTTTCTGAAGAAATTATCACAGTTGAAAGGAAAGAATGGTTCTGACAAAGGGAATAAGCACCATATTTCAAACTTGTTACTAATTCCCGGTTACCAGATTCCACCAGTTCCCCCAGGGCAACTTAAACCCCAAGTACACTGGAAGGAACATGGTTTTAAAAATTCTGTAGTGACTGATCTGTAGTGACTAAAAGTATGTCTTTGCTTACGAAACAACTCCTTTCTCTCTGGTGTGGCTATTTATTGAAGCTATTTTTTGTTCACACAGCTGCATGCAGTATTCACACAGCTTCGGTAGGGGAAAAGGGGAGCCGAGAGAGGAAGGAATCTGAATTGTGAAACTATTCCCTTCTGTTCAGATGAAAGACAAGCTGTAAAGTGGGTATCTGGGTTTTCCAAAACGCCTACTGAGACACTGCTTTGAGGATACCTGTAGCAAAGACGAGCTGGTTTTCATGGACTTCAGCTTGCTTCTGTGGCTTGTATAGAATCATAGAATATTCATTACTTGCCTGTGGCAAGTAGAGTCAAATTGGACTTCTCCCCATGAAAAAAAGAAGCATTCTAGGAGAAAGAAAATGTTCCCTTGTACCAACAGAAAAGTCAGCATAGTGTATTCTCAACTAGGCGAACAGTAAAATTCATGGCAAAAGTAAGCAGAGGACATCAAACACACCATAGATTTTTTTTTTTTTTTTTTCTTCCAAGAGCAGAGTCTTCTAAATATAGATTGTAGTAATTTACTTTCAAACAACTCATTTTCAGCATCTGACATGTTCATTAACCCCAGGTAGAAAAATTATTGTGGTGCATTAATTTTTCACCAATGAAGACATTAGTCATATTTGCAAGTATCATTAGTGTCTGCCACCGAGGTGGAAAAGTCTTACTGTCTCTCTCCAAATGGAGGATGCATTAGAATGTTAACTAGGGTCTGCTGAGTTCTGTGGGTTATCAACCCTTGCACACTTTTATGTATTGAATTTTAATTAGACTTTTCTAAAAGTACATCATTAAAAGACATGTTTTATAAGTGAGTCGGACAGATATGTAATCCTTTAGTAAAATAAGGTAAAATGTACAAGGGTTTAGTGTAAGTATTCTGATAGTTCTTCTGACAATATGAAGGGTACAAGTTCATATATTAAACTGTATGTGTGCTCAGCAATTATAAGAAGGAAATGAGATCAGAAATATTATAATCCACTGAGGAGGAAAGGGGAGAAGATTTCAAAGGTGCCAACAGCAGCAGGTATCTAAAGGTAAGTGAGGTCAGAGAGACTTGGGTGTTTTTCTTCCCATTGTGTCATGATAAATCCTCTACACAGTACATTCCTAAAATAAAGACCAAGTATTGGAAAATGTCTCAAAATGATCGGGTCTTATCATCCGTAGATGCTTTTCTGTACATACTTTCTACTAGATGCTCAAAGTCTTTTATCAAATCTTTATTTAAATGGCTTTGCCTTGGATTTATCTATGACCTATTTTTTTAATCCTTTGTGGAATAAAATAGTCCTTCTAGCTTTTGTTAAAGCAATGATAAAAGGAGAGAAAGTTGAAACAATGTTGCTCTACTTTTATTTTTTCACCTTAAAACAATGCTCAAATTTTATTCACTGAAGCATGAGGCTGTATATCTGTACAGTGGCTAATCTTTCAGAATATATTTTGCAGGTGGAAAGGTGAATGCATGTCTTCCTGATACATATGACTAAATATTAGTCAGGGGCCAACAGGAACTGACATTCCTTTTAGTAATGCTTGTAAAACTTTGAATCAATTATTCCCTTTTCCCCCAGTTCTTTGCCCTTTTACTTTCAATCTCCAATTTCCACCTAAATGAAAGAGATTATGAGGTAGCTCCTTGCAGAACCTGCTGAGGACAGGCAGCGAGTTCACTGCTGGAGTCAATGTAACCATACGATGGAAACCAGACCCGATTCATTTCTATCCCCAAACAGCTCCAGTTTGGTTTTGTATCTTTCTAGATATTTTTCAGTATAATGAAAGCATGAAGTTGGTCAAAAGCATCAAAAGAATGAACTAGTGAATCAATCTGAATGGTCTGTGGCATTATATGTGGGATGGGGTTTGTCTTGCATTGCTTTAAATTAGATGTCTTAGTGAATCTTCTATACACCACTGGAGTCACTGGAAAGGAACAGTCACTTCCAAAGAAAATGCCAATTTTTCAGGGTCACTGAAGGCAACCAGACTCCTGGATATAGGATTTCATCTGGAGCATGACCAGGGTAGGAGAAGTGGGGCACCTCTGGAGGTACCCATCTCCGCCTTGACAATAAAGCAGGCTGGACAACCAGCTTGGACTAGACCAGTGATGGTGAATCTTGAAATGTTTGTTTTATCTTGTTTTAACAGCTATTGTTAGACCATCCCAACTCATGGTTGCTGGAGAAACCTTTCACTACATAGCAAAACCATAAGCACAGACAAGTGATTTATCAACATAGCTCTTTAACTAAGAAATTAATTATTTTTCCTTAATTGGCAGATTGCCCTATTAGAGTTTGAGAGTGCAATAGTCCGTGATTTCCTCTGTTGCAAAAGAAGAATGGGGTATTGCCTTCTAGGGCACTCTTGTCTCTTCTATATTTGACGTGTATCAAGTTTTTAGCTGATGAGTGAGGCCTAAATGTGAAATGGGACAGCATGTACCTAGGAATCTGATGGCAAACTGTGACAGCAGATATAAACCTTGGCTTCAAGAAGAAAATAAGAGAGTTATAATGAATTCATCCATTCTTACTAAAAAGTTCCGCTTTTAGGTTTGTAACTTACTATTTTTTTACCACTCCGTGTAAGGTATGTCAGATCTTCATGATTAAAAAGAAGATTTTTTTTTCTTTTCTTGGTGAGGTAGATAGTAATATACAACGTGAAATACCATGAGATTCTGCTGGGTGATAAAAGACCTTGGGAAGAAGCATTGTAAATAGTAATCAATATTAAGATTGTGTGAGAAGAAATGAACATATGCAGGGGGATACAAAGAAGAAGTGTGATCGTTGTCTTCTACTGTACTTGTATAATTCTGGATTCTGCACTGGGTTTCAATGATGTGACTCCAGGTAAAGTGGGAAGGAATCAGTTGGGTAATGCTCATGTTGAGAGATTTGGAAAAGGATTCTTAATGTTTATTTACATTGGACAAACAAGGAGAAAAACTGAATCACAAGTAGATGTGAGCAATTTTTACTGTATCATCATTTCTTCTTTTGTATTTAATTTCACACTAAGATGATAGTGCCTCTGTGGAAACTACATAAACCAAGACAGCTTTGGTGGCTACCCATTTTGAAGTAATGAATCAGTATCTTTAAATGTTAGAATTGGTCATAAAATTGGGAAATGAAGCCAGGAATGCCCTTTGAACTTCATATATCAAAATAAGAGTAATATTTTTAGGGCTTTGTTATATTACTCATGGGCTTGCTTTGATTGTAAAAACTCGGGTTAACTGGTGTTTAGTTTGGTATTGCAAGCTTACTCTTTTTTTTTTTTAATAATAGTAATAAAGCTCTGATTATATTACTAATGGAAACTTTGGTCCAAGCCTGTTTCATTCAATACCTGTTAATTTTTGTACATATGAATGATTATTTGGTTACATAATTACATGATGTTCATATGGAATGAATACTTGAATAGTTTCAGATGTTGCTTGTTATAATATGAATGTTCTGGACATAATAAGAAGTCCATATATGAAGCATTTCTGTAACCATTTTTTCAATACGTCTTCCCCTGTAAAAGAAGTTTCAAGGAACTAGATATCTAGTTGAATACTTAATTATTGTACAATTTAATTATACCTAATGGCTTTTTTTCTGGCTTTTGCACAATATGAAAGCTATGTATTGCGTTTTCATTTGTTTGTCTTTGAACTCAGCCATAGAAAGTTATTATCATCTCTAGATAGTTGTATTATTTAAGCACTTTTTGTTTTGATGGAAATTTCTTTTGTAGAAAGAAATTTACCGCTTTGACTGTGATCAGGGCCACAGCTCAGTCCGTAACATTCACTGCTGACATGCCTATTTCCTACCTGTCAGAATGAAATACTAATGGTAGGTCCTATCAATTCTGACATTGCTTTCTTATTTTTTATAACCAAGGTCACTTTGCTTCAAGTTTACATTTGTCATGCAAATAGAAATGAAACTATAAAAAGGATTATTATTATTTTTTGCAGCAAATTTGCGCTGATCGTGTTTTATTTTAATATTTTTCATTTCAAGGAGTAAAACATTTGAAAAATTTAAGGTGATAGATAAGGCATTTACTGCTTGGAAAACCGCAAAAAGGTGCTTTTTCATTTTTATTATTAAATACACACAGAAAATCAGACTGGCTAATCAGCTGATTCTTTTCTCAGCATCAATATTATTGCATTCATGTTTAAATGAGCATTTGAAAGGTGTTTTAAGGACTGTTGTCTAACCCTTACAAAATACCTGTTCACAGAGTCTAAAGGAAGCTTTGGTCTCTGTAGGAAAGGGAAACGATGGTCTTTTAGGGTAAAAAATGTTGCATTTCTCTTGAACACACCAAGGAGGGTTTGCATTTTAATTCCCAAGGCCTGTTTTTCACTGAACCTTTGTGCTTTATTCATAAGTTTCATTATTGTCTGCTTAGTATCATGTCCTTTTTTTATACTCAGAAGTGAGAAGCCTTGTTTATGCTTCTGAAGATGGGAAGAACAGCACCGTGGGAAACCAATGTCCTTGTTTTATCTGCTTGCTCAGGTGCAGTACAGGCAAAGCTTCTAAGATGACACTGCCAGTGACCTCTCGTATTTTAATGGGCTATCTCTCTGAGTAGCCTGAGAGAAGTAATTTAGCCTGCTTAAAGTTGGTATTTTGAGGGAGAGATTTTTGGCTGTTATATGTTTCCAATTGCAATTCTCATGATCTTATACAGAGATCAACCTGTTTCATTTAGATGATTTAGTGTCTGATTTTTTTAGGGTTTCTTCGTTTGTTTCTAATACAAATTAAAATTCTGAATGTTTAGCCAATGGGAATAAGGCTATTTTAGCGCTGTTCCGATAAAGACAGTCTTGTAATAAATTGGGACAATACAAAGGATTTTTATAACAACCTTCTTATTTATTGCAAAACTATGAAATATTGTATTTCTGTTGTTAATAAACATCACAGGTTGTATAAACTGATTGTCTTTCTTACTAGATAGGTTTTCCTCAGCTATGTTCTTTGCAGAACCAGCCACATCCTTATCAGCTTTTTGTAGGAAATAGGACTATTAAAAACTTCCCAGAATATAGCTGGTAACTTTTGTCTAGTGGTCACCTCTCCGTTCATTTTTCTTCTGTTTCGTCTCTCCTCGTTCTGCTGCTGCATACAGTATTTGATCCTGGTAGTTTTGCTTATTGCATTAATGTAACTCCAATAATAATGTAACTACAATACTTGATAGTCTCCTCCCTCTTCCACCACTCTATGTTTCAAAGCAGGGTTATATTTCAGAAGAGTTAAATATATTCAATATGTTTGTGTTTTTTTGGGTTTTTTGGTGTGTGTTTTTTTTTTCTTGTAATTTTTGCCAGTAACAAACAGGGAGTAATAATGCATAAACACAGGCAAGACTGTCCAATTGTATTTACCTTACTATAGTTTTCAAATACCATCCCATATGCAATCTGAGCAGCTTCGCCTCTCATGAAGTAGAAATATAAATGCATTTCTACATTGTAGAGCATCGTCAAATAAGTCAATATCCATAAGATCTTTCAAGTACTCATAAGGAAGATTCTGAATAAATGCAAAGCATTAAATCATTTAATAATGAGTATTACTACTCCTGCAACTGTATCCCTTGCTTGAGTAAAGTGTAAAACAAGTTAGGATTTTTCGGTAGCACTGAATTTGTGCAAACCTGTATCACCACTGTTTTTGCCTACTTAGTGGATAAAATCAGACAAAACCTCCACTTTTGGGGCAATTTTCTTGTAATCAAGGTGTTGATGTGTGGCATAATTTCTGCAATTACATCCTTATTGGAGAAAATTACTTTATTAAATTTTTACTTGTGTTTTATTTTTGTTAGTATCAAAGGAGATTTTATGGGCTGGAGAAGGCAGAACGAGAAGTACCTGTTGTCATCATCACTTTCCTTTTGACAGTCAGCGGGGCTTTGTGCTGCTTCATGTAATCAGCTTTGCAATACTGCAGAAGTCTGGTTACCAGATAGGCGAGGTACTACAGCAGACATTTTGGTTAAAAAAAATCTCTAAAAAGTCTCAGGATTTTCTTTGTTGTATCGAGATTTCTCCAATCTCAGGAACAGGAGAAAGTTCATAGCAGTGAAAGAACACAACGTTGGGTGGACGCTGACTCTGAGGTCTGCCCTTGACATCGCACCTGTTGTTTGAAAAGCCTTCAGCAAGGTCTTTAGTGCCTCCATCCTTCGGTGTCCCACCTCAGAAAGGTGTAGGTGTCTTTCATGATGTTGGAAGACACTGAAGTTCTACAATAGGACAAACAAGAAGGTATTTTGCCTCTAGAAAAAACTGATACAGCCCAACGGTCTCTTCTGTGCTATTTCTTTATGCACAAGTAATCATAGACTTATTTGTCTAATCAGTCAATCTAACCTATGCACTTCTGATGTACACATTTACTAGAGGTCTGAACACTGTTTGTACTGCTCTGATTTATAGAGAGTTCTCACTGATATATGGCCTTGATGTTCCTCGTCTTCTGTATTTTAGCTGTTGGTGGCTCTCTTTTGACTGTTATTTCTTAAGTCTTGTTGCTACTAGGCTCTAATTATAGCTGCCATTATTTTTAGGAAAATGCTGAAATAGAAGCTCAAAAGGGGCTTTAGAAGTGCACAAATGAGAATTAGAGATGAGATAAGCACTCATCAATAGGCTACTGGGGCTTTTCACTTATCATAATTCAAATAATAATTAGAATATTTAGATGCTAAGTACAGATCTGAGAGAGAAAATCAAATAGATTTTTTTTTTAGTGTATGTATAAATAAAATATAATAAAGATCTTCACTTGTGTGGATTCACGCACAGTATGGAGTTATGTATGTTTTGCCTTTGTTTGGCAGAACTGTTCTTTACAGGAAGTGATGCTTTTTATAGTGAATGAAACTGCTGATTATGAATTATGTTGCATTTGTAAAAGACCTGCAGAATAGTTTTGTGTTTTAAATGCAAAAGGGAAAGGGGCAATCTAAATCCTTATGGAAGGGAAAGTCTAAATCATTATTTCAATCTGATTTTGACCATAGCCAATAGTCGGAAACAGACAGCATGAAAGAAAGGAAATTTAGTAATGAAAACAGAGCAGACTATAGTGGTGAATAAATGGTAAACAAAAAGTTAAATTAACATTTTCTAGAAATATCCGGAGCAGTGACCATTATGCACATCTCTTAATCCGTGTGTGAAAGCATTACCAGCTGCCCGTGTTTCAGGATCAAGAAGGTTGCATGAAAACTATACAGTTAACTGTGGTTGCAAAAATTCTAACTTTGCAAGGATGAATCGTAATTCCCTTGCCATTTCTTCACAAATATTCAAAGCAGCAGAAATGCCACTGCTGTACTGATGGTAAGACTGATGATTTACTGTAAGATGTTTTAAATCCCCATGTAACAAAGCATTTAGTTTTTGTAACTGAAGCCTTGCTCTCTCATGACTATTGACTCTCCATGAGGCTAATGCTGCAGTAAATATTTTTTCTTTTACGAATGTAAACGTTTCTGATTTCTTATGCATCTCACGCCCCTCTCTATATGCCTAGTGATCTTCCCTATAGATCCCTTCTGTTTAAATGACTGTGTGCATCAGATGGCAAATAGCTGGCTGCTAGTTTACATGTTGCAGGGATCAATCCTTCACTGCTAGGGCGATGGACTGGATGACCTAAGATATGTCTTTCATCTTTATTTTATCGCTGCAAAATGCAAGTGGGCGTGCAAATCCTAGCTCTTTGCCAAAGCCATCTGCTCAAAAATATTATACAAACAGACAAGGAAGGTTTAAACTAATTACAACTTTTGTCTGTTTATGAAAATTATTCTTTGCTACTGCAATGATATAGCTGGGCTTCCCCTGGTTGTTTCATTTTTAAAATAAAAAATTCTCATCTGGGCACAATCTGAAGACTTAGAATATTTTTTGGTGATTTGTGGATGTCCCCCAGTCCAGTAGGCACACTAGCAGATTCTCTGATGGCCAATCAGTTTCAATGCACTCATTGCACAAAGGCTGCACACATTTTTCCCTAGAAGATCATACACAGCAATATGGAAGCTCTGCGTTAGGCTTTTTATTATACTGTTGTCCTCGCCTTGCTTTTGCACTTCAAAAGGCTGGTCCCTAGGTAAGAGCTAGGATTCACATTGGTATAGTATACATTGATTATCTTTGGCCTAGAAAACTTTTGATATGCACAAAATGGTGTATTTTACTTGTGTTGAGAATCACAGTTCTCTTCACATGGGCTGAAGAAACTGGACTGAACATTGTGTGCTTCTAGGGGCTCTCACCAAACCGGAGCAGAATGGTCCTTCTCAACTGCCATGATCTTCTCCCAGTGTTCCCTCTGGCCTGTGGGCTGTCCGACCTCCTGATCTTATCACGAAATGTTTCTGGGGTGAGGTGGACAGTTTCCCTAACTGGGATGAGCCTTCTCCTCTTCTGCATTGCTGAGCTGTGCTGGAAAACCGTTCTCCACCCTCAGCTTTGTAGCAGCCAGATAAGGACTGCTGCCTGGCCCATCCTTGGGTCACCAAGCTCAGCACTGAGGCTGTGCCGTATTATTGCTGGCTTTTTGGGTGACAGATGGAAAGCCATAAGCTTTGTCACTAAGTGTTGCCTGAGCCAGTAACAGTTGTCTGTGCAGTTCAGGGTGTTGGTGTGTTCAAAGTTTTATTTGTGTGTTTTTGTTGTGTTTGTGTGATACTATAAAAAAGAAAAAAGAAATTATTCTCTTCACTGGTTAAAGAGAGCTCCCTTTAAAAATTGTATAGAGGAAGAAAGCAAGCTGTTTACGTTGTATTTTTTATTGACAGGAAGTTTCAGTTGAAGTTGTTTTCTTTACTAGCTTTTGACCAATTCTTTATGGCCTTTATCTCTGCAAGGGGTAACTGTAAAAATATTTTAACCCCGTATTGTGTTAGAGGTATCAGCTGCGGTGAAACCGTCTTCTGTATCTCAGTAAAAGGCAAATTGCTCACTGTATATCAGCTTGAGAATTCACTCAAACTTTTAAGCCTCTCTATAGTAATTACATTAGTTTTCTGTTCCATCAATCTGTATTTCAGCATGTAGAAATCTTCTGCTTTCAAAAGCTTTTTTTAGAACGGTTAAACTACTTATTCTGATTATGTTTATGCATACGCTATTTGCTTAGTCCTTAGTCTCATAGAGGCTAAACTGCTGAAAAGTGCTAAAGGGTTCGCTTAGTCCAGGATATGAGAATATTTGCTTAGAATGTGTGACATGGGTTCATTATAGAAATCAACCATCATATTTAAGTAATTATTGGAGATTTTTTAGCATTGTATTAGTATATAATTAACAATTTTACAACTAGCTTAATAAACAAATAACAATTAAACTTCCACATATGGCTTCCTTTACAAAGCTACCCTGTCATGCATAACTAACATTTTTGCTACCACATGCTAGGAATAATACTATTACAAGCTTAATGAAGCTGGTGATTTGTTTGTTGCGAGAATAACGTAACATTCATATCCATACCAAATGCAGTATTGACTACAGATTGTCCTGTATTGCCTTTTACTAGAATATGAAGAGTTAGACGCCCTGCATTGAGATTTGCAGAGAATTTTGGTGTCAGTGAGAACTTTCATGGTATAATGAGAAAAATTAACTGAATTTGGAGGGGAGCGACTGCACTGCTTTGGCATCCTAGTGATAATGATATCATTCTTATCTTCTGCAGGTTTCTTGTGTGTCAAATATTATGCAGTGTGGCCATCCAAAAGGTCTAGGTAGCAGCTTAGGTTTTCGTGGCTGTGAACGGTTTTAGGAGCTCCAGACTAGTACGGCTGAGATGGCGCTGTGGGCAGGGCTGCTTCTTAGTACCCAAATTAAGAACTAGTGAAGCCAGCTGGACAGCACGAATGTTTTCTGCGTGCATTGGTGCAGTTATGATGGCCAGGGAGAAGTGAAGGGGTAGAAGTTTCACTCGCTGAAGCCTTTGTATGTAAACTCTAAATGCTACACCAGTTTCTTGGGAGCCGATGCCACCCAAGGAGTCCTCTCCATAGATGAGATGTTATAAGGTGAACCAACAGCCCCTGGTAGTCCTTGCATTTAATGTGTTGCTTTCCAAATTTGCAGCTCTATCTGGAGATTGCAAGCTGAGGAAAGCAGAGGAGGAGAAGCGCAGGAGCTGTGAGCCCGCTGCAATGCTGCAGTTACAGCTGGGTGAGACTGCATTGGCTTGCATTTCATGCTAGTAACACAAAGGGCTGCTGCACTAAGAGCCCTGAAATTAAGGAATTTCTCTGACTTTATTCTCTTTGTAAATGTAACTAAATAAAATCAGAAGCTTGTGTAGATACTCGCACAAACTTTAATGCATTGGAAATACATTTTGATGGATGTTTACTTAATACACTGATAATCACTTTTTTATCTGACATCAGTGTTTTCTCACCTTTACGGTTCTTAAAAAAGTTGAATTATTTTGGAAAGAGAAACTCATCATGAAGGGAGATTTTCAATACAAATTGTCTATATTGCTTCGTGTGCCAACTTCAGCTTTACCTTTTCAACTTCCCTGTTATGTTTTATGCCTTATGACATTTGTGTCAGATCTATTTTTGTTTCACAATGCAGGCTATATTCTTGTACACTTCAAACTGTATGTCATCCTTCTGTGCTAAAGAGAACTGGACAGAGGTTAGGACGCTATCTTTTTCAGGCTAATTAAGTTCTGGCATAATCATTATACACAGCCTATATTTGCTTATTGAATATAAAACTTGCTTTGGGGAAGAGCTTGGATTAGATAACCTCCCGAGGTTGCTTCTGACCTGAATTATTCTGATTCTATGAAAACAAAAGTCGAAGGTGTGTGTTTATTGTAGGATGAAACATTTCATTGCCTAAAATTCTCTTTCTGAAAAGTCAGAGTTCATTGTAAAACATTTTGACTCATGGTAACAGAAAACGAGATTTTCCAGAAGAAAACTGTAACTCTATCACGGTCACAACAAAATACTTGCTTAAAATTCCCATCCTTCAGCCTCTAGGACCTCCATCCTGCAGAAAATACCCATTCTTTTCAAGGCCATGTAGTCCATAGAAGGCAAACTTGTTTTTCTCAAATGCAGTCCTATCCTTTTTAAAGAAAGGTTGAGTTGAAGTGGAAGACTATAATTTAAAAATAAAAGTCCCCACTGTTGCAGGTTGTGGAGAACTCATGCTGTATAAATTTTTTAGAACACAAATATTTCAGTGGCTGAGTTGATGGATGAACTTGGCAGCCTGTCCTCAAAGGATCTGGGATTTTTAGAAAAACAAAAACCACCACCCTTAATACCAGGCTTTAAACTGTATTTAATAAAAAATAAGAGCTGTATGCAATGTGCTTATTTTGCTTTTTTGCCATGAGGCCCGTTGCTGCATTCAGCCATTAGCTTCCACTCATTCTGTCAATATGCAGGATAGGAGAGCCAATAAGCCACCCTGGCTGCCTTCAGAAAGATGCATGCTAAGGAGAGAAAAACAGCTCCAACTTAGCTGTGACTGCCTTAACTCTTTTTCCTCTGGGTTGCCTGATTGTGGTTATTCTCTCATTTGATCTAGAAAGCCTAAGAACTAAAACAAACGTGATCAAAACTCCCTTATGGGACAAGAGAGCAGCTGAGCGCAGGGAGGGGTACAGTGAGCACGGGTTACGTATTCAGCCACTAAGGAAGACATATGAGCTTGTATCTGGGACGGATGAAAGATCTGTGGTTTTTGTATTCTTCCCTATGTGAAATCAAAATAGATAATCCCAGCCAAGCAGGCGGGAAGGGCATGGGAATACAAATAGGATGGGAAGAGAGCGTGGCCTCTGTCCTTTGTAGAATCATTTGTTTGGTTTTCTAAAGCCTCCAAAGGTGTGTATCATCTGGCGCTTATATTTGACAGAATATATATGGGGAGTCTGACTCCACATCCAAGCCCTTGCCCAATAACATAATTTATTGTTTTCTCTATGTGAGATTCTACAGAACTGACTATATGCAAATTATTAATGCTCCATCTAAAAAGATATAATGCAATTTAGGATACGATTATAACTATTGAACTTCAGAGTTTCTTCTCCTGCAGTTTCTATCACTTTTAAGATTGGGAGATAGAAAAGTGCATGAAACAATGCTTTAGTAAATATGCAGGAAATGTAAAGCCAGGAAACTGGTCCTTTATTGTGTATCCAGCTGTGCAATAGTTTACTGATTTGGTTTCTTCCTTTCTTAAATTGGTTTGTATCACAGACAGTTTCAATGTAAAAATATACACAGCTGGCAATAAATCTACATGCTTTCTTCACTGCACCAGTTATAATACATCAAATTTTGTGTAGTCAAATAGTGTAAGTTACATAGCTTTATTTACAAGACAGAACTACAAAACAGTGCACCATGTAATTACTCAAAAATAATTAGAAAAAAATAGTTTGTTGGGGAGTTGGGGTAAGAAAAAAGCAATTTAATTTCTCTACAGCTTAGGGTTCATGCTTAGTTAATTACAGAATCATGGAATCACAGAATAATTGAGGTTGGAAAGGACCTCAGGAGATCTCTAGTCCAGCCTCTTCTTCAAAGCAGAGCCAGCTGTGAAATCAGACCAAGTTGCTCAGGGTTTTAACCAGTCGGATCTTGAAAACCTCCAAGGACGGTGATGGCACAACCTCTCTGTGCAGCCTGCTCCACTGCTTCAGTGTCCTCATGGGGAAAAAGTTTCTCCTTCTGTGCAGTCAGATCTGCTCTACTTTCAATTTGCGTCAGTTGTTGCTCATCCTCCTGGGATGCACCGCTGTGAAGAGCCTGCTGACTTTTCTGTGTATCCTCTTTGTAGGCACAGGGAGCTGTAGGTCCCCATGAAGCTGTCTCTTTTCCAGGCTGAACAAGCCCTGCTCCCCCAGCCTCTCCTCAGAGCAAGTGCTCCAGCCCTTAATTGTCCTGGTATCCATCCACTGGAATTGCACCAGTTGATCACTGTTGTTCTTGTACTGGGAGAGCCCAAACTGGACAAGGACTGAGTAGAGAGGGACAGTTGCTCCTCTAGAACTTCTGGCCATGCTCCTGATCACAGGGCCAAGGAAGCTGTTTTCCTTCTTCACTGCTAAGGCACAGGATGGCTCATATGAAGCTTGGTCTCTCGCCTGTCGGTCAACTCCCTGCCCCTTGTCACTGCAAGTGGTTGTAGGACTTTGCATTTCTCCTTGCTGAGTTTCATAAGGATCCTGTCTGACCGTTCCTCCAGCCTGAATGGCAGCCCTGCCCTTGAACGTGCTGACTGGTCACCCGAGTATGGTCCCTTCCATCTGAAAAATATTGCTATGAGTTTCTAATACAGCCATATCTGCCATATTTATTGTAGTAGAAATAAAATAGTACAATTTAAACATAGTGTTTTGACAATATAATTTTTTGTTTATACTGTAGTTGTAAAGATATGGAGCAGAAACCTAAGTAAAACTTAACTAAATCATACTGACATTTAAAATACATAAAAAATATCTTTGTGTCAAGTAGCTATTTCATTTGGATTAAATTTTCATTCTTACATCATGCTGTCCACATGCAATTACATTAGGACCCTCTGTGTTAGACATGCTGGTGGAAAAAGGTAAATACACTCTGATCTGTTTCCTGAGTATGTTACTAAGTCAGTACATTGGCTGTAAAATGTATGATGATGTTGATTTTACGAATGGGCATGAAAAGTGCAAAAAATAATGGTTTGGTGCAGAGTCCCATGGGGCTGGAAAGGGAAGCCAAATCACAAGTCCCATTCCAATGCCCAGGCACTAGATTAATCTCCTCTCTGGCAGCTATTTAATTCAGAATAGATTTAGATCAGAACTTTTGTTTGAACACAGTGGCCATTTAATCATGCCAAAATGTTCCCACTGTTCCCGCTTTTTCTTTCATTACATTGTGTGCTAAAAAAATTATAATCAGCAAAGCACTAGAACTATCACCTGGCTATCCTGAATCATAATGAAGTACTGTGTGGCATTTTACCGTTCCAATTCCTGATTTGTGGTTAAATTTGATATGCAGCATACTGAATTCACATTATTGTGTAAATATTCTCATTATAAGCTATAATTTGCTTTTGATCTGAAAAGGTCATAAACATGCCATCAGTTATTTCATAGTAGTATATAACGATTCATTGTGTGTGTTTTGGTTTTTTTTTTCTTTGCTTAGAATGGCAGGTATCTGCAGTAACTGTATGGTAATGGCTGGCAAATGTTGACTTTTATCAATGGCTTGCGTTCGCTTCATGCCTTCAACTCCTACATATTATAGCAGTGATTTCTGTTTCTGTTTTATTCTATGGTGGTTTAGTATTATGCTGGATATGCTACTTTGCATAATGTTATCAAATTCCTACTATTAGGCTTTGGAAAATATTCAGCTCAGATTCCAAACTACTCTGAAATAATGGTAAGTTTAAATCTAATTTGCAGTCAGTCACTGAAGGTCTATAAATGATTGTCAACCATCAATTTCATGTATCTTTAATTCTATTCTGAAAAACAAACATTTAAATTTTATCTGTTTCCTGTTCTGTCCCAAAGTCTGTTTCTCACTTTTTCTTATTTTACTATTCCTTCTGGTCCTGTCACAACCCCTCCATGAAAACAGAGTAGTGACTGTGGTACAGAAGCTTTTATGAGAAAGCCCTTTAGCATCTCATGAGATTGGGAGGAGAAATTTGTACTCATACTGAGCCAGGAAGCGAAAGAAGTGACAGGTGACTCCTTTTTCACATGGAATCTTGGAGATAAAGCAGATACTGAGGCAGTAAGAACAGGAAATACCATTTTTATTATTTTAGTTCCAATTCTTGCATATGATAGGTAAATATTGCTTGGAGTCATCCCAAATCCAAATGCATGCTTTATAATAAAGTAGAAATGCAGCACAGGGAGACTCGTTAAACATACATGATCTTTGGGGGCATGGCAGAAGTGTGGGTCCTTTGTTTGGACTACATAGGTAAAGTTTAATTAGCCATCAACATTGCAGGTCTATGCTGTGACCTGTGAGATCATTCAAAAATCATCCACTAGCTAGTGCTGCCAAAACCTGCCTGTAATCCAAGGGTTTGCAATACTGCAAGCAGGATGTATTTCACCATCTGAGCTCACAGAGAAGAACCACTTGCACTGTGGGTTCTTCCCTGACCTGGTTTTTTGCTTTATTTTGGTTGTTTGTGTGTTTAGTTGTGTAGGGTTTTCTTTGGTGGTGGTTGTTTTTTTTTGTGTTGGGTGGGGTTTTTTGTGTTTTTTTTTTTGTTGTTGTTTTTTTTTTTTTAAATATGCCTCTTTGGGCTGCATGTTAGCTACTAATGTTTCCATTTTGGTGTTCCATTAGAGCAATTTGGAGAACATTACATTATTATTACAAGAACATTACATTATCCAGGATTGAGAGGTTTGACATTTACCTTACAGTTTTATTTTATGCCTTGGCTGTCTAGTACATCCTCTGTATTTAAGGAGTTCTTCTGAAGACCACCATGGAAAACAGCTTTTATTATTTGCATTATGGGAGCATTAATAAACCCAAATCATAGAAGAAGTATGACCGTAGTGATGTCCAAAGTTGGTGTCCCAAATTCAGTTGCGTTGTCGTGTTACATGTACACTGGTGCTATCTCACAAATCCACTACTCAAACATTTCATTACTTACCCCTCAAAATGTACAGGGAGGTGATGAGCAAGGATTTTGGTGTTATTTGAACTCTCCTCATGTACAGCAGCAATGACCTATGTGCTGCCTTTTCTTATTTCCATACTGTTACATACAGAAAGGAGCAACACTCACTCTCCTTTTCTAGAGTCTGCTGAAAAACAGTTTTAGTGACTTAAGACAGCTACTTTTATGCACGTTTCTCCTGCAGCTTCAGAATTTTGATGGAATCTTCAGGGATATGCTCTGCATTTAATCCTGTTGACGGTGAATTTACTCCAGCCAAAGGTGTTTTAAAATGAAAAGCAAATATATATCTAAGAAAAGTGCCTCACCAGTAGTTCCTCCAGCAATTAAAAAATTATTCAGAATTCCCTTCACTGGGATCCTCAACATTTTGATGATAGGGGAGTGGGTATATTTACTATGTAAGTTATAGCTGAAATTCCTAGACTGTATTTGCTGTGTGTTGTCCAGGATTTTAGTAATATTGGAGATCAAGCGGAGAAAGCCCAAATTTTTCTGGCAGACTGTTCTTGGCATTGGTTTGTCTGGAAAACCTTCATATGGCTCATAAAAATCCATTTATTTCCACTATTTTCTCATGTGATAAAAAAACCCCACATAGCATCCTTATCCTCAGATGTTCCTTACATATCTGGATAAGAAAGTCTTACAGTTCCTTGTGGCTGTTCGTTATTTCTACATTATTTGACATCTACATAATTTGACAATTATTTGACAATGAAGGCAGTTAACAAAGAACATTCACTTTTTTTTTTTTTTACTTTTATTAGGAAAATGAAACAAATTATCTCCCTCATATACATTTATATTTAACTTGTGGGAGATCTTGCCTTTTTTTTTCCTGAGTACCAGGGAACAGATTTGTGTCCAGATAGATAGTTTACCAGTATCTGCCTTTGAAGGCCTATTAATTAAAATGTGGATATGTGCCTTCATAAGTCTGTTTAAATATGCCTTAAATATGTCTTAATCTGAAGATTTACACTTTTGCTTTTAGATTATCAGCATACAAAAATAATGAAAATAGTAATTTGTAAGACAATTTTTGTGGCAAAGGAAATTTTTTTTTTTTTTTATAATTAACAAAGAATGTAGGAACCATCGGTTTTTAAAACTTTTACCTGTGAATGCTTCTTAGTAATTGCTTAATACTGCAGAGAAGCAGATTAGTAACATGCATTGCTTTTTTTGTTATTTATTGTTAGTGGTGTATCTGTACGTAGACATCCTTTATATGTCAAGCTATTTCTAAAACAGGTGCTTGCTTTTGCTGAAAAGACACATGATGCCAAGGGCTGAGGAGCAGGATCATGTCAAAATATCTGAAAATCATCAGGAAATTCTTTTCTAGTTACAGGGCTTGCACAAAGCTCAGCATTTCAATAGTGGCTCATTTAATTCAGGATACAAGTGAGGATTAAATACTGCCTAGAACTACATGTAGAGCTTGCAGAGTCCAAGAGGATGGCGAAACAGAAAAAGAGGTTTTGTATAAGCATAAAATTGAAGCAAGGAGTAAGTTCCCTAACATGCAGGATAAAAGAAGGTGGTAAAATTTGTTTTAAAAAGCCCTCTTTCTTTATACTTAAACATACTGGTTAATATTCTAGCTTGACTAAAGTCAGGAACAAACTCCCACTGACATCAGTGGAGCCAGGATTTCACACCCTGGCTGAGGGAAGCTGTAGATCTTCTTTATTTCCATCTCTCTTTAGAACTCTAACTCCAAGGAGCTATTTGCTTTGACTTTGGCCATGGGAGATCTGCTTTTCTCTTCAGTTTGTGGAGATCAGTCCCTTCCTGCCACTGCCTGCATGATGTTGGGAGCTTCCCTGTGTGTGTGCAGAAGTGCACCCAAGAAATAGTGATTTTTTTTTTTTTTTTTCCTTCTATCCATTGTGATTTTGTTAAGGTAAGATGCTTATAAATGTGCTATTTTTATTTGATGTTTTGTTAAGGATGTGGTGTTCTGAATCAATATGTCTAGTTTAACATTAGTCACCATACTGCGGATAGTACTGCCAAGTGACCGCAGCCTATGCCAGAGCCCAGCAGAAACCAGTGTTGGGAATCTGTGGTGGTCCGTCTTTATGCTCAAGAGCAACAAAAGAAAATGGTATGGGAACAAAACTCTTTAGGTTTTGGTTAACGCATTATATTAATATTTAAAAAAAAAAATCATGGAGGTTAGACCCCTGAAAGTGTTCAAAGAACTACCAGTCTCTTTCAAGGCAATATTTATCCTAATCACAAATTTAGAAAATAAAAATCATCTACACTTTTCAAACTTCTCTTTCAATGACTTTTTTCGCCTTCCTTTTGTTCTTTCCTTTTCCTCCCCTTCCTGCTCTTTTTATTTCAAAGTGGCTTTTTTTCTTTTTCTTTTTTCTTTAATTCCTCATTTAGCATTTTGATTGTGCATGGTGTTGCCATTCTGTTTAGGAAATACAAACCAGTCAGGATTCCACAGCTGCAAAGTTACTACTGTCTTGAGGCTGGCACAGAAACAGATACAGAGCTACAGTCTGTTTAAAAGGAGATTAAAATTTTATGTAGCAATTAATGGTTAACTGGGGGTAAATGATCCAAAATTACCCAGCAGGGTCTTTGTTGAACAGCAACACTGCTTAATGTCCCTTGTTTACTAACAATTTGATGATGAGTGAGAAGACATTTCTTTTTGTACACTGTCAGGTCTACATAGAAACTAGGATCACAGAATCATGGAGTCTAGAATCATGATTAGAATCATCAGGATGTGCTACTTTGGCACAGTGGCAAGAAGATGAGGGCTATTGTAAGGTGACATGGACACAGATTTACTCTCCCTACTACTCCATGTTCAGAATCTATGACCACTCAGTGAACACCGTCCACCACTGTAAAGTGCTTAACCTTCCAGACTTAATAGAGACCTAATAAAGATGTGATAGTTGCAATACAATGCGGCCTTCAAAAAGTCAAATCCCTGACTCCTGGACACTTGCATGAAATGTGTGAAGACTCACACTCATTTGTTTGCCACTTTGATCACTCAGAAAAATTACCTTCCTGTCCACGAATGCAATGTTCATCCACTCTTTGGACATCAAAAGCAATGCAGGTACTGGTTTAAAGCTGAGAGGTTGGGAATGGACTCCTGTTTTGGGGAAAAATCTATTTTGGCCCCCCATCCATGCCTTTGGGTTTCTGGGTGAATGGGGGAAGTCCAGAGGCTGCATCCTGGTGCTACAGCTATTGGAATGAAAGGAAAAATGTGAAAAGGACTGGGAAGGTGTGGCAGCCGATTGTGCCTCCTGGAGTTGAGAAGGAGGACATAAAGAAATGCTCTTTTAAACAAGCTGATTTGTTTTGGAAAGTTTACATTAATGGACATTCATGACTTAAGGTTATTGTAGTTATCTGTTAATAACTATGCTACAATTCAGACACCTTTTTAAGGACCTTTTTACCTGTATAGCCTATGGAGCTAAGTGTTGGTACTGTAAATATTGGGAAGAGGTAATTAGTGCCAGAAAGTATCTAGAGCACGTAGGTCAAATGCTTACAGTCAGAGATGGTCATCACCTGGTTGTCATTTACTATTTCCTCTAAGTGGCAGGTGTTTTCTTCCCCTCTTAAGATTACATACAGTCTTGTTACTGGAATACATCATATGAAATTGTAAGTTTTTCCCCCTGCTTTTCACAGCAATCCTCCCAAGTTATCCACAAGACTTCAAGCAAACAAGTGTAGCAGTTAAATCATCTTCTATGCATTAAATGTACAAATACTGAAAATTAAAATCCTACATGGAGCATGCATCCCAAAAGGTTTAAAGATTGTTCTGCAGAGAAGAGTGGGAAGGCAAATGGCTATCAATGCATTTTATATATGCTACCTGTGACAAATGTTTCATAAACTTGAGGAATAGAAGGGAGAAGAATCCTGGGGAGTGAAGAAAAGTGCTGCTTGGTTTTCAATAATTGCAGATCGATTTAAAAATTAAAATGGGAGATATCTGATAGGCACTTTAGTTTACGTGATAATAACTACCAGAAATTTTCTGTAAAAATTGGATTTGTAATGTCCACAAGTATCCCAAAAAATCTGGTAAAAAATTACAAATAGCCACTGATAGAAAATTCAAGTGTGGGCAGATTACATTTCAAAGCGACAATCCATTTTGCATTTGCTGGCAGGAGCTGGCATCTGTTTTTAGATTTAACATCCTCAGTGTAGCTGAAGAGCCTCTCAGAAAGAACGTTGCTGGGAAGAGCTCCAAGCGAAGACAAAGTCAGGTTTGCAAGATGTGGAAGTGAGCTCGCATTAGACTTCCACCACTCAGCAAGACCTACTATGTGTGGTGAGCTCAGTGAGGTACAGAACTGCTTCATATTTGGCAGAAACAAAAGTCACTTGAGCTTGTCATGATCTTTTCCAAATAGCTCATTACATTTGCAGCTTCCAGGTGGGCTGGATGGTACTCTTTGGTTTTTATTACTGCTTCTTGGATGACTGGGATTTTCCCCCTGATGTTCCTCGGCTTGGCTGTGTGCGACAGCTCTGGCATTGTCTTGGCAAAATCGAGAACTGGCAGAGAAGTGCCTGAGCTAAGGAATCGGAACTCATGCTACATGGTGTCTTTACTGACACCACACTGTTAAACTGCTCAGAAAGACAAGATAACACTTTCTTTTTCTTGGCCTTGTTGCCTTGATCCAGTACTCACATGCTGAGGTGGGACTGTCAGAGCCCTGACAGCCGGTGTGATGACACGCATACAGGCATCTCTAGAGCTTATTTTTCAAGCGAACTCCTCAAAGGGCTTGAGGATGTGAATGGCAGTGTCTGCCAGGCTCCACTGTACCTGAGTCAGCACCAGCTGTCTCCAGCCAGAAAGCTATCAACGATTGTTTGTTGCTCTACAGGCTTTTCGACATGCAGTGTGTGGTCTTCCACCTTGTGGCTATGCCCTGGGAGAGCCAGCTCATGAAGAGGCATAGTTTGGAAACAAAATTGTTAGTGTATTTATAGCTGATGAGTATTCAGCTGATAATAAACCTGTCTTAGTCACCGAGAGATATTTCAGAAAGAAGATTCTTTGGAATGATCTTGTTTAAATAACACACAGTTCATACATATGCAAAGGAGATGTAGAAAGCATCTTTCTAATCACATTGTGGTCAGCGGCCAGTTACAGCAACAGCATAGTATAGGCAAGGTCCTCTCTGACAACTGTATACAATTATCTCGTCTGGTAAATTTTTCATTATTTAAACGTGTCTAGGAAGTCTTGCTCCAACTGTGTGTCAGCTGCTGAAGGCCAGGTCATGCACAACCCAGGACACAAAATCTTCAATGACTGGGTGAAAAGAGAGCCTGAGCTGTAATATTCAAAGACCCCATACATGCTAGTAGTTATTTTCTGCTTTCTCAGCTTGTGCAATTTTATTTTGGCAGAGGAGCTTTCTGATAGTACCAGTAGTATCTAACATCCACGGTCTTCAGACTCTTGCGGAGCTCTCAGTGTGGCTGATGACTTTGTCTAATGAGATCAAAGGCAGGCATATCTCACACAAATCAGATTTTTGTCCTTACAGTAATTAACGAAAAGACTATAACTAAAAAGCATTGGTCAGTTAGTTCATTGAAGTGATAGGTGGCTGAGAGTCCTGCACTCTCAGACATCAGTATCCAAACAGTAAAAAAATAGTTCTGAATGACAAGCTTCACTGAAAAAAAAAAAAAAATAGGTGAAGCATTTTTCATATCATTGTGAAACACTGGTATCTGTTCTTACAAAAATAACTTGTTGAAAATAATGTCTCATTTATATCCTATAGAATGTGATGAGGGCGATTTGTTAGTTGCTGTGTGGTGGGGCTCTACTGAAATAAATCCACTGTGTCATGTATCCCAATTACTTTTATTCTGAATCCATTTCCAAAGAGTACTTTTAGAGAAAGTCACTTAAAAGCATGCAAGTGATCAATGTTTCTTTGATTCTAACTGCTAGATAGTGAGTTAGGTAGTTATTTTTATCTAAAAGTGTTCAATTTACCCATACAACCTCGAAAAATCATGTTTGTGATCTGGGAGTTTCACCTTGGAAAATATAAAGGCATCTACAACAATACTGGAAACACATTTGCTGAGCTGCAAGAATTCTTTACTGGCTATAGACTGTCCATAAAGAAAGTATCTAATTGTACTAGACACACTTTGGAAACTTTCCCAGAGGAATAATAGATAAGTTAACGGAGCACTTTTTAATTTTGCAAAGTGCACTCTTCCTTATAATTTACTTAATATAGAAATTTAATGTACTGCAGTTTACTGAACAAATTACATTTAAAGTATTTCAGAGTTAGCTTGAAAGCTCTGCTTTGGTAGCCAGTTGGACTTTGTTATTTGATTATCCAGATAAGGACAAGCAGTAACAAAGTTCTCTGTCTTAAGTGGTTCCAGGGATTATCTCTCAACCATTACCACTGTTAAATGCAGAATTTAAATTCCCAGAAAAAAAAGAATAAAGTAATACGGTAGTGCTTTCCTGCCTCTGCAGTAGTTAATGCTTAGTGTTCATTTGACCTAAGTCTGAGAAGGTTTCTTATTTCTTCCTTAACAGCTTTCACAAATGAAATATACCTTTATGAATTAAAAAACCCTGAAGTTGTAGGAAAATGTAAGAATACTAGAAATGAGTATGACCAGAATCAAATGTCCTTTTTGCATGTACGGCATTCCAGCTAACTGAGGCTCTTTTCCATTTATTTGCACAAAGCATCACAAAAAGCACAATTCTGGAGTACAAGTAACGGAATATGTCACTTGTTTTCATTAAATCATTGTCACAGACACATGATTCATCACAAGTGATACTTCTGCCATGCCCTCCTGTAGGGCAATCATGTAATTTAAAAAAAACCCACCACAATTTGTTTTAAAAATTATGTTATGGTTTTGCTATCAGACAACAGGTCAACTGAGTGTTTTTTCTTGGAATGACGTAGACTGTGGCATAAATTATCACAGGCTCCGAAGCAGCTCATTGAAAAGTTTCATCTGTTACATGAAGGAGCTGCATCCTTCTTCTTTGTCAGAAGGAGAATTGTGGGCAGAATTCCTTATTATGGAGGATTTTGCTGCCTTTCATATGCTCTGGGATGGGTGCATAGATCGAGGGACTTAAACTTTATGAGAAGCCAATGTAGAAAGCAGAATTTTGAAGTGTTCTTGAAAATATTTGTGGCTAAGAAGACGCACTGCTGCATATTTCACCATTTGAAATTTCCTATGGATGGTTGCTTTGTCAGGAGGAGTCATAGAAAAGACAGAACATCAAAGAAAAGGAAATGTGCCTGAACCTTTCGGTGTCTGCTACAGTTGTCTTCTGCAAATGGGCATTTGAAGTTGTACAGTGGTGGCAGCACCTGCAAAAAACTTCATGGGTTGTGGGAGAGGATGGCAAGAGGGCTGGATGAGGGCATTACATGACAGAATCCTGCAGTAGCAGGCAGTAATGAAACTGGGTCATCACATTAAGCATGGAATAATCTTCTAGTCAAATTTAAAGGCGGATGACAGATTCTGTGATGAGGTGCCTGGAGAGTCTGAGAATCATCAAACTGAAGAATGACGCAGACACTCGCAGCTGGGTACTTCCAGCTGAAAAAGGCTGCACTGCAATGGCAATTCCTCAAAATATCATTTGCTCTCAGAGGGTGTGACTGGAGGGGTTGTGTAGTCCTTCATCTTGCACTGAGCATGTGTCTCTCCAGGCAAGACATGGGCTCTCTGAAAGAATTTCAGTAGACTTTCCTTCCAGTTTGGGGTCAATGATCAAATATATTGCATGCTGCTGTGGTACATGAGAAAAGAGTAAACAAATGCCCTCCATCATAAAAAACTGAACAATGTTACCTCGTCCTGGCTGCAATCCATGTTGTGCTAAGCAAAGATGTTGATAGTTTAGGCAGCTTGTGATCAATTTCCGTATGAATATGTCCAGAAAACAAACTTTAGTATTGGGTGGTGGTTGTCTGTTTTGTCAAAGATGATAAGGAAGGTGAAGAAGATTTCACTATTAGGCAAACTATTGTATTCTTGCAGAAGAAAGGAAATGACAAATTGGGCCAAAGAAGGATATTTTACTCCTATAGCTCTTTTACCAACTAGAAGAGCAGAGATGAAATGACTAAGAATTCCACCACATTTAATATTTTCTATGATGCAAAGAAGTTGAATTCTTAGATTAAAATAAATTTGTTCCCTTGCTGGTAGAGGGATATTGCTTGTGTATTAATAAGTATTTCAAATGCGCATGACCACTGACGTAGGTAGGTAGCATTTTTTCAGCACTTGAATCTGGACAGTGCTTTTGTCTGCAGATGGATTGAAGTTACCCCTCAGAGTTTGAATAGCTCTTTGGTGTGAGACTTGATTCCTGGAGATGAAGAATTAAGTTTCATTCATCTGGCATGTTGCCTCAAGATAATCTCAGAGAAATATTTTATGCTTCTGCTTCTTTGAAAAACATATATGTGCTGTTTGCTTTTAACAGAAACGTATAAATGGATAAATCAGTAAATGGCCTCGTGAGATTAAGGCTCAATTAATGGATGATTTCCTCTATACAAAGATTTTTATTAGCATTACGATTACTGAGAATAATTAGTATAGAAATCTATACTATTGTCAAATTGAAGAACATGACTGGATCTAATTAAAGCTAATGTGAAAAATTGGGTATTGCATTTTGACTAGGATGGCAATGCAAAATCTTGTGCTCTTGTGAAGTATGAGCTTCAGTGACATCATGTGGTCAGGACACACTTTGTTTCATTTGAAAGAAGGCGTTTTCAAAACCTAAGAATGAAGACATGCTACTTTTTGAAAACCATAGATGTGAAACTTGAGCAAATAACCTATGGCTATGGCGTGCCATCTGCAGACATCAAAGATCACACTAATGACACAGACCTCCTGGAAACCTTATTACGAGAAATTAGAGAGAAGCTGAAGAAACTCAGTTTCCTTATGTCTCATCAGGTGGTTCTTCAGTTCAAGGAGGAACTCAAACTGTTTCTCTGGACCAGGGAATGGCCAGCTGGAGAAAAGCAGCAGCCCAGTTCCTAATAGTTCCTTGGAAATGTGATTTATCACTGGAATACTAAAAGTAATTTCTGTGTACAGTTGTGGGTTGAGTTCAAAACATAGCTAGAGCAAGTTGTTATTATTCACAGACATGAAGAAGATGTTTAACTTAAAGATCATCTTTAATTTTCATGTAATGACTAATGCTTTTATATTCCCAGAGGCTTACTACTTCTTTGATGAAATACCTGCCAAGCTTTCACTCACTAAGGGTTTTCTGCTGTCTCAATGAAACTGTTTGCACTTCTTACAGGGGAAAAAAAAAAAAAAAGATGATGTTGATACAATGCGCATGAAGTTGCTATAAAATAAGTGAGATGAGCAGGTACATAAAACCACTGTCCACAGCTGAAATGAAACCTTTTTTGAAGGCTGGAAAGGCTTAGGATAGAGCTTTATTTTTCACCTCTATTTTTTACCTCTAGCAAAATGTTGCAAGAGACAGTCTTCAGCCTGTTGGGAAGTAATAAGTAAGATCATGTGGAATAATCTCACAAATAAGTCAGCATGTAAATTTAGTGGGCAGATTGACTTTTTGATTAGCAGCTCATGTTCCAAGGCACTATTCCCACTGAACTTGATTGGAAGAAAATTAATATATCCCAGTTATGCTGATATAAAAATATTAATCATGTTAAAAATTGTGTTAGTGTTTGTTCCTTCTTTCATTTTTTTTTTCTTTTGGTGTAGATGTAGTTGATACAGACTATCAATTGTTTCTGTAGATGAACAGTAGAAGGCATTTAATCAAATCAGCTTTAATAGTCTTGCAAAGATAATCACATGTACATCCAAAGGTTGACTTCTACCTTTGACTTTTAAATTAACATTTTTCTTTATATTAAAAGGATATAACATTGGGACCAGCAATTTGAATGAATTATTTGTCATTTTGTGTGGGTTGCTACGGCTGCTGGGTGTTAGCAAGTGCATCACCAATATACACATTTAGAAGTTTTGAGAAGCTGAATTTTTAAACACTTTGTTTCTTTTCTAAACAACAATTGTTGCCATCAGCTATTTTTTCTCCTGTGTTTTTCTCAGACATCTCCAAGGAAAAATTAAGATTTTCCACTTCTGCGTGTCAAGACAGAAAGGTCTAAAACACAGACTTACATGTCTAGAAATACCACTCATCTCATGAGTATTTGGTATTAAAATCTATGTGAAAGTGGTGGAATGAAGGCTGAACAGATTTGAAAGCTCACAACCCGGTAATTTCTAAAAATCTGCTCACTCTTTGTTTAGATGGAAGTTTCAGAGACTTGATATCACATCAACTGTGAGATAAGCTGGAGGTGTGAAACAGCTCAGTCTATCTTTTTTTTATTTTTTTTTTTTATTTTTTTTTAATTTTTTTTTTTACAACTCCTCCTTATTTTATTCAGGTACATTTGCAGTCAGAAGCCTCTTATCAAATGTGTGCTTATAGTTGAAAATGACACACCTGCCCAGTATCTATGGTAACAAAGGCTCTCTTCAATCTCAGACTTCTTGGTGCTCTTTTCTGCCTTTTTTTCCTCTAGAAGAATAGAAAATAACAAGTATTTTTAACAGTTTGTTTTAATTCCTGTTGCCATTTCTTTGTAATTTTTCTGTAATAGTCTGAGTGTCTTGCCGCTATAAGCTTTTGTCCAGTCATTATAGTGGATTGGTCTTTCGTGTCGATGGAGGGTTTTTGGTTTTCTCCTTTAAAATGCAACAAATGTTAAAATAAACATTGTATTTTTAGAAAAGAAGAACGCCAATGTGAGATTTATGTATAACATGTATAATACCTATAGATGCTTCAAAGAATTCTGATTCTGGCATAAGAAACTGCAGATCTATAGGGAAATTCCATTAATCAACATGATAAACTCTAGTCCATTTTTTATTATGGAGAACTGATCCAATGTACTAAACTCTTTCCTGCTGTTGAAATTTATGAAAAGAGAGAGTTTAGTATGTCACAATATCTGTTAGCTTGGCTCACGCTACGGTGAATCAACACACAATGCAAAATAATCAGATTAATAACTTTCTCTTTATTTATAAACTCTGATAATTAAAAAAACCCTGAAAACATAAGGTCTGTTTTTTGTCTTAAAACCTCTCTCACTCTTTTCAGAGTTAGAAGTACAGCCAGTATTAGCTAAAGGAAAGGGCTTCTGTACCATCTGTTTTGCCTGGTTCTAAGATACTTTCAGTGAAATCAGAAGACAGCTTGGGCATATTTTGAGTTTAAGTGGTCTTGTTTATACGTTCTTTTAAATCAAGGTGAAGAGACAAGTCCCCCTGTGGAGTTCAAGAATCACTTAGCAAAGCAGATCCTTGTCAGAAAACATAACAATATTCTATCTTTATAGTGCACTCCATTCAAGGCTTTCATAAGACTACCCGTGACATAAGGCTGCTATTCTTCTGTTCCTCCTGCTCTCCTATTTCTCATTTGACAAGCACCTTCTAACAAGTGCAAAATCCTTCACCTCTAAGCACAGTCTTTCTATTAAAATGTGATGTAATCCTCATCCTACTTATGATACCTCATACACCTAACATACTTCACAAAGGTCTATGGGTCAGATTTTGTCCTTACAAACAGTCATGTAAATTCCAGTGAGTTCAGTGCAGTTACAGGAGATTTACACCTGAGTAGCAGAGCAGTGGTCCGCTCTATTTGTTACATAATTCTTTCACTTCTAATATTTTTTTGTTCTCATTATGGCGTGTCAAATTTGGATACACAATACGCTGGTATTTGTGTAATGCTTTAAGGAGGGAAGAGCTTCTGAAACAAAGTTACTGGAATGCATGGTTTAATCTGAGTGTGTAAAAAGTTTTGCAGATGAAGGTGAATAACTTGGATGCAGCTGTGGAAAGAAAATCTGTAGAGGGATTCAAAGAGTAATATGGTCAAAGTAGCTGACTGGGAGAACAAACTTCGCAGCAGTTTCTTGAACAGCTGTGATCTGAGCAAGGGTACATTCAGAAAAGACCTGATAAGGGATGCCGTGATGTCAGAAATGCAAAACGATGAAAGGATTCACACGTGCAAATAGCCTCTAGCCTGGAAGCTTAGACACTCAGCTGAGAGGTGGAAGGAAAATTTGGAATCTGTTCCATGTTTGACTTCAGGGCAGTGGAGATATCCAATGGAGATTGTCCTGAAATTGCACAAGTTCTAGGACCAAGATCAAATAGACTTTAGTTAGTTAATTCATTAGATACTTAGTTAGTTTATTAAGCTAAAGAAAACCTACTTTGAAAACAACAGACCTTCTAACCTACTTTTTGTTCAGCTATCTGTCTGGGAAATCAATTATTTGCATGTCTCTGTTGCACATACTACGTCTTTTACTTCTCTTCTACTGCTAAATCAGCCTTCCCCATTGTAGCTTGTTTTCCAAGCGTGTCCATGATTTTCAAGTGTATGCACTGACTACGGGGAAAAAGGTTAGGGCTGGACTGTGCTTGCAGGGAGCTGGACGTGCTTGCACACCACTCGCTCGACCTTCTGGAGGGAAACCACAGCTGAGCAGCAAAAATGAGACTTCATGATGTCAAAGCTGTTGCACCGTCTTAGGTGAGGCTGCTTCTCTGTCTCTGGTGAGCAACTTAGCCCACGCAGGGGCTGTTGAAGGCAGAATCGGTTCAGGCAGGGGCACAGGGGTATTTTGCTTGCCACCTATGAAGAAACCTCTCAGTTCTTCTATCCAGCCTTTTCTTCTTCAGATGTGAACAACATCGATTGCCACCTGATGCTTAACATTTGGAATTTACTGACCTGTGAATAATTGACCCTCATGTAAAGGTCAGCCTTCAGGATTGAAGAGCAGGGGTAGTTTGTACATATAGTTGTAGGTGAACATGCATATTTACATATATAGAAATATGTATATATTGAGTATATATTTTTGTAACTATATATATAGACTGTGCTTTATCATTCTCGTTTGGTTTCCACTTTTTTAATATAGAGTCCATGGAGGGTAGTGATAGCAGGGAACAGAGGTCAAAAATATTAATAGGATTGTTTAATGTTGTAAAAGAATGATGTTTTCCAAGGTTATTCTAATATCCTAGTCAATAGTAATATCATCACAGTGTCTTCATGTAATCGAGTTATGCTTAATAAAATATAGTGCTGAATACTCAAAATTAAAATGAAGATAGAACAGGAGAGGAAGATTGTGATAAAGAAAATAAAGTTATCATCATTTTATCAAATAACTTCTCCTGAACAATGGTGAGGCTCCACAGAGGCTCAGTGGCCTTGGGCACAGAGGTCATCCAGACAGAACACATCCTTCTCCATCACCATTGCAATTATCTGCTTGCTTTCAATTTTCTTACAGAGATGGCACGTATCTTTGAAGCTATGGGGCTTACTGCTTGGAGGAAGACAAATTATCTTCATTTAAAATAGGAAATCATAGAACAGCCTGGATTGGAAAGGACCTTGAAAGATCATAGGCATTTAGATGAAGTTCTTAGGGACATGGTTTAGTACTAGAGTTACGTTAGGTTATGGTTGGACTCGATGATCCTGAGGATGTCTTCCAACTGAAATGATTCTATGATTTTGAGGGAAAAGGAGCTTAGATGAGATAATCTAGCACTCTGTTCAATCGCATCTTGAAAATCTCCAGTAGTGGGGATTCTATTGTGTTTCTGAGGAGGAAATGAAACGTGAAGACCTTCCCAGGTTTCCCCAGCTCTGAAGTGTGGGTGTAAATACTCTGTCTTGAAAAAGCTGCTTTTTCAAGCATATGAGAGAAACTCCTCCTTTCTTTCTCACTCACTTTCTGTAGTCAGACAAGACAGCAATCCACAAAGAAATTTGTAAAGAAAACAAAAATGAGCGAGGAAGAAGCTGAAGGCTGGGGGAACAAAGGAAATGGTATTTTTAAGGGGAAGAAAATGTCATTGCTCAGGAAATAATTAGACTTGCTACTTAATAAATAGTGTTTTGTCTATTTTTTATGCAGTTAGAGCTTGTTTTGTGTCTATGAGGAAATAATTGATTTGACTTTTAACAGACACTTAATGAGTTATAGAATAGTTTAGAAATCTTCACACTGTGAATGGAATTGTTTTCACAGCTGATTTGTGAAATTTGTGAAGACAGGCCCAGAGTTCAAAACCAAAAGTGAGCTTCTCCTACATGGGAGGTTTATTTGGATCATTCTTCATGCTCAGCCCACTTGTAGCAATTGGATTAAACCTTCAAGATGAAATTTTTCTTCCTAAGCTTAAGGGTGTTTGAGCCTGAGGTGCTGTTGTGAGGTTCCCTTTGAAATTTTGCTGGACAAGTGTTTTCGTGGTGATTGACAATGTCATATCCAGTTGCACGGGAGAAAACAAGTGCACGCTACCTGCGTTTTGTTGCACTCTAAATTTCTGATGGATGCACTCAGAGCCATGAAGTTAAGCTTCACTACATAATTTTATCTTGGATTATAAATATGTTAATAGCGCATAGAGGTGGTTGTTTGTTTGTTTGGTTTGGTTTTTTGTTTGTTTGTTTTTTTGTTTGCGTGGTTTTTTTTTTTTTTTAAATTGCATGGAGAGTACAAAATGCAGTGAACACTTTTGCTGCATTTCTACCACGCTTTCAGGCTTGTTACTTTAGACAGTAGGGGTTAAAAAAATCTCTTTTGTGGGCTTGAGGGCTTAAATCACACTAGGGAAAGATGTGACTGTAGTCAGTTACCAGGCTGTCAGTAAATGTTGATTCGTTTAAAAATAAAAGAAAATAATCTTTTCTCCCTAACTTCAAATGAAGAGGGAAAAACTGGATATACAGTCTTTAAAGTAAAAGTTGTTTCTTTTTAATCCCCCACCCGCCAGTTGATCAAGGCTGATTTGTAACTGATAAACTGTAAATTTTGGGAAATATCTATAAGGATGGAGGGTGCTTTTGCAGCACTTGATAAGTGCCTCTGTGGTGGACAGATAAATAAGAAAATTATTTTTTCTACCATTATCCAGTGCTAATATGTTGCACATGATTTTGTAGATGTTACACATCTCTTTAAGTAAGTATGTACTTTTAACCATGGGAAAAGATTTTGCCAATAAAAGGAAATTTCTTTCTAATGGAACTAATAGATTGAAACATGGGGGTTTTTTTTTGTTACTTCCATTTTAAAGGAATCCAAACATAATGCAAGGGATGGCCACAGAGAGTTGGAGAGACTGAAGGAACCAGTGTTATCAGCACACAGAAGACTACAATAAATACCATAAGTGCCATTTTTACTTCCTTCCTGTTTTTTATTACTTTTATTGCTGTAGCATTTGAGGACCTGAAGACCATTGTGTCAAACACTGCCCAGACTCACAGACAGTATTTGCACAGATCGGGGAGAACTCAGGCCTTTGGTGTGCAGTGACCAAAGGCATCGGGGTATCCAGGGAGTGGAAACAAATCCATACTATGGAAAGAACACACGTTTGCAGCAGTGGGGCACGTTCGACATGTTTGGAACAGCTGACCTAGGACATAACGTACTTCTCCATCATTTGAAGCCTTTAATCAACCCAATGTCTTTTGTAAAGATACATTATTCCATCAAAAATTTTAGGTTTGATCAGAGTTACGGGGTGATATGTGCACTGTGGAAGGCTAGGTAACATTTTTAATGCAAAAACAAAACACAGAATTTTTATTGTGTTTGCAAGCTGAATATATCACGTAGTCACCCTTCTGTAACTGTCCTTTTTTTTCAGAACAAAAACCTTCAAAAACCAACAAAATTTTCTTCTGGGTAAGATGAGGGCCAGAAATAAATGTAGTAGTCCAGCTGGTGGGTTACAGATAACACGATCATAAAAATTAAAGTTATACTTCAGGTAATTAGGAAGTTTGCTTATTCTATCATTAATTGTGCAGCTGTTTAATTTAAATATAATCTGATTCAAAGTGTTAAAGTTTACTCCAAGCTGAACACTTCTGTTTTCCCTGCAGTCTGCAGCATTTTCTCAGGGAAATATAAAATCTGAAAATAAAAGGAAAACATTATTTTGTGTTTGCAAAATTACATGTTATGCCTATCTGTATTTTTTTAAAATAAAAGAAACTTGAAGTAATGCAATTATTTCTACTGGGAAAACCCCTCAGGAGTAAGTTGTACACAGTAATTATGATTTTAGACTGAGCTGACATCTTTACTAAGTTCTGTATTATCTTACCCTATATTAAGAATGTTCAGTTTTTGAAGTGGGTGTTTCAAATGTCTTCTGTTAATTATCACTGTGTAACTGAAGAAAAGTACAAACTCACAGACCCATAAATATGAAGACTGTTTTGATTTGGTTTGTTTTGATATTGTTTTTCACATACAAATCATATAGACACATCTGCGACTGGAACAGGGATAAGCCTCCTGGTGTTATCTTATTTCTTAATTGTAGGCTCTCATTTTCCCAGGCGTGTGTTGACTTAGTCCTTTCCTTATCATGCCCTCCGCTGTTGTTTACTGGCTTATTTACTAGCAAAGCTGCTTATATTTTAAACCTATGTAGACAGACCAAGGTTTGAAAATGCATGTCAGATTTGTTTTAATTGAGAAATCATCTTCCTTAGCAGCACATGTAGACTTGCTTTTTTTTTTTTTTTTTCCTTCTTTTCCCTTTTTCACACTAGAGTCATAGAAATGCCTCCTCCAGATAACAGAAGGAGGCAGGTGTTATTGAGAATAGTGTTTGTGAAATAGTGGAGCCATTATTAAAAATACTTTCAGATAAATGTCAGTCTTTACACTTTATGATATTTAACACACATTTCAACTTTTTCTACTTTTTCTGCTTGAGTTTCTGTGGTGTGAGGAGGCTCTTTGAAAAGAGCCAGTAGGATACAAACCAGAGCTGCTTGTGCTCTTACGCTACTAGTCCTGAAGTCCCAGACTGAGAAAGCCTTGCAGGATTTTGGATCTAAGCTGCATATTTTTCACCTGGCTATAATATTTTTAGGAATAAAATCCTGTTGCACTGCCTATGGTTGGATTCTCTTTCACCTTAGCGCTTACTTAGTAGTTATTTGGAGCTTTCCACTTGACTGTTGCACAATATTGTACACCACTTCTGACTTCATGAAGCAGATACTGTTTTTTCCACTGGTGGAAAAACTGAAAAACAGGTTGGTTTAAGCATGAAGGACTAATTGGAGCAACAGGAGAAAGCTGATGCATTGGCAATGAAGCTGCTCTTCCCTCTCTTTTGATTTTTCTTTCCTGTTTCCATTATCAGAGATATAAGACTAATTGCATTTATAAATAATGTTTCATTTGATGATCACAGCATTTTACAGATATTAATTAGTTAAGACTAATAATAACAACCTGGGAAGATAGGATGGTGCTTCTGTTTTTATTTTGCAGCAGAAAAGCAGGGTTCACAGAAGTTGTGATTTGCCACAAGGTTACAAAATTTATCAGTGTCAGAATCGGGGCTGAAAGATGGGATTGAACGCTGCTCCTTTAATAGTGCCCAGTGACAAACCAGCCTCAAGTCTGTGTCACGAATTTGAAAAAACATTTTTCCTGCCATAGTATCTTGATTAATCAACTCTTGCTTGGCAGCCCATGTGGTAGCAGTGTCTCAGAGCCCCGGTATCCTGTTTTGTGAACCTTTTAAAGGTCGTCTTCTCTGTTTTGCACAGCTGTCATATCCTGTCACAGTTATTTCATGACTAAGTAGAAAGTATATTTTGCATCTTGTTTAAATGTGCCAAATAAAATGGAGAAATGTGAAATACAGGTGGAGGAAAAAGTAAAGGTTGAACCTCGTAGGCAGTACTGAAGAGAATCTTCCAGATGTGATTAATCCGTGTCTTTAGATGATTTATGTTGCAGTTAGCTGTGCATCCAGGCAGAGAAAAATAATAGAACAGAGCCTGGAAGTTTTGGAAAATAAACAGGAGATAAAAGTATTCAGAAACACATAAACTGTTCTTCATCACAACAATAATTTTAAACAATTCAGTCCTGGTAATTGAAGCTATTCTGAGAAAAGAAAGCAAATTCAGAAGACTCGAGACCTAAAGAAGCAGCAGGAATTTCCAGAAGTTTAAAAAGACCACCTTCCCCAAATATTTCTGAATACTTTCTAGGTAAATTTAGAGTAAATTATGCATTTTGATGAAATTTATCTCAACCTATATATAGGACAAGGGGAAGAGTCAAATAAGAATCATATAATCTGTGAGTTTCTGAATAACCGAAAAATATGCAGTTAGAGGATAAATAGAAGTCAGAGTACAGTGCTTTCAATTTTTAAGGCATATCTCTGTGAAATAGATACTAAATTCAGACATCCATTCTGCCTGATTTCAGAAACGCTTAGAAACATTATGTTGAATGCTACTGTGTGTCTGCTGGGCCAGCTACAGCAAATAAGTAACGAAGAGTTTTGGTGTATGTGAAATACTGTGAATTTTCTCTTTTGTCCTTGCATCTGCAAAGTCATTTACTGCTTATTTTCCTGTAATTTTGTTACATTTATGAACCCCCATATTATTTAGAATTACTCATATCTGCTTCTCCCCCCCCACCCCGTTTTGATTTGGAAAGCTTTTAGGAAAAAAAAAAAGGTCTGGACAGTGTGCAAAGAATATCCTAGTTTACCAAGTAGTTCATGAATAATGGCTTTTTTTCCTTCTAGTAACATCCTCTTCATTAAATTATTTTTCTAAATATATATTTATATTTCTAATTAATGCAGATAAAAAATTAAAACCAGTATTTTTACTTTGGATAGAAATAATAGACTGGTATGCTTAGTTTTCTGCATTTAGATACATTCTTTACATACGGTCTCGTCTGTGAGTAGCGTAAGGGTCGCTCCATACAATTTG
This sequence comes from Caloenas nicobarica, assembly GCF_036013445.1. Lineage (NCBI taxonomy): Eukaryota > Metazoa > Chordata > Aves > Columbiformes > Columbidae > Caloenas > Caloenas nicobarica. The sequence continues at coordinate 102,326,115 of NC_088284.1, read as the reverse complement.
CCTTGTGACAGCTACAGTTTAAAACATCTAATATAATCCCATTTCAATTGCATGTCTTTTCTTTATCCGATATATTTAATGTACTCTCCAGAAAGCCAGTTTGCTTTATCTGAAACATTAGTACTATTTTTAAATTTATATGGAAAAAAAAAGAGACTGTCCTAGCAGCAACGGGATGGCTAAACTAAGAATTAATGAGAATTAACAAAGAATCACCTGACAGAGCACAAAAAGCTTGCTTTTGGATGCTGAGTGCAGGCAGAAATCTGTAGGCAGAAATTTCAATGTACGGTTGGTTTTCACCCTCCTCCTCTTGGACCCCAGAACAATGTGAGTCAAACTGCGCCGCTTCTCTTGTCTAGACAGAGTTTTACCCAGGTTTATTCAAGGAGCTTTTCCTTAGGCCTCCTGATACTTACAGCAATGATACTCTTGAGCCTGCAGCCATAGAGAAACTGTAATAAAAAGAATGAGATGCCAGGTATGGCCCTGGGAATTTCCCACACTTTAAACCATACAGGCAGAGAGGTGTAAACCCTCGAGAAAACACGGAGGCTTCTGCAAATGAATCCTACAGGCTTTGTGCCACTGTGCTTAAAACGCTTTACCACTGGGAGTAACACTGGAACTGGTATTTTCACCCAGACTGGAAGCCACCATTTAAAGTGTCATAGTACATCCTTTTTCTTTGTAGCGCCTCAAGCTGTTTATATTTTATTGAATTTAATAGTTTGTTTTCATGCTGCTGCAGATTTGCCAAACAGTTCATTTTAAACGTATTTTTAAAAAGTTCCTGAGGTTGGGGAAGGGTTGAAGAAGCTGGATTCTTCATGGCTTCAAAGATGTAAAGTTATTTTTTGACTGTAAGTAAATTTACTGGGTGTTTGTGCTAAAATTATCCACAGTGAAACAGCTAATAATAGTAACATCCGAGAGATAAAAAGTGCAGTTCACACAGCTTAGTTTTATCACCTCTACCTGTTTGTGGACCTGGGAGGATATAACAGTGTATTAGATAATATTCTCTTCATATTGTTGTTAGAAGTCATAAAGGAGGAATACTTCACTGTGATCATGCTGATTTTGTAGCAAAGAGGAAGAATCACAGAGCACTTAAATACCAAGGTTAGGAACTGAGTTGACTGGAATAAAAACCAGACTGTAACAGAGAGACATCTGTAATTACAAGATGTGCCTTTCACATGTTTCCCTTCTCCCTGCTTCTGGATAGCTTTAGGAGAGTATTTTAAAGGTAATTTAGGAATGTGCCCAAGTCCTGCTTTTTTGGACTAGAAGTTTTGCAGCACTTCGTACAATGCTGGACCACTCACCATGGGACTCGCATTTACATCTTTACATTGTTTTACAGATATGACTAAACCTATTTTTTCATTAATTAGCTTGTTAGCTTTTGTGGCAGGGACCAACTCATTGCTATGTCTCTGTACAGTGCTTAGTCCAATGGGATCATTGCTTATTATTCATATCAGTGCCAGCTTAAATCTTCTCAGCAGTGTAGGCAAAATTGAATTTTGTTGCCCCAGGGAGAGCTGGCAGGATCGGTAAGGTTTTTCAAGCGGACATGATGTAGGGGACATGGTGGACTTTCAGTGTTGGGAGTGTCAATATGTTTGAAATGGTTGCGATTATCGTCCAACAAAAACAAAAAAATATCTAGGATTTAATGAGCTGCGGGGCTAAGCATTAGCACACTCACTACCTAGAAGGGTCTTTGCTGGCCAATCTCTGCAAAAGCCTCTGTGGCCTGTTGGAGCTCCCACATGGTGTTGCTGAGTTGCCATCTTCCACCTGCCCCAACATGGGCATGCATGCACCCACCACCGACAACCAAGCAGCTCCTGGGTCTCAGCTCACCTAGGGACCAGAGTACTCCTGACTAAATCCTCTGTTTTCCTTTGTTTGTTTTACTTCGTTATACCTTTCCATGTTAGTGCCCGTGGCTCTTTAATTTTATCTTTCTACAGGCTTTCTTATAGCACCGTCTCATGATTGCGGCAATTTCCTGAGAAATTGGATGGCAATAGGTGCTGGGGCTGCTGCTGACAGTGATTATGGTATGGATGTTACCTGAGCTTGGCTGATCTCTAGTGTGGGCTGCATCACAGCATCACAGAATCGTAGAAATGAGAACTGTGTTCTGTGGGCCAGAGAATCCTGGAGCGAAATGAAGGTGGAGGAGAAACAGGGAATGCAGACGCTACAACGGGAGCCGGTGTTGTGTTGTGCAGATTTACAGGAGGGCCCAGCAAGTGTGGTGTCTCATCCTACTTGCTTAAGACCGTGCCATGCTCCTCAATACTGTTGTAATGGCAAGCACAGACTCCGAGATGAAAGCCAAAGCAGAAACAGCATGGATCATAAATACAATTCTAGTGAAGCTTCCAAAACCAAAACTCTTTCAACTTTTTTTTTGTTGCTAAGAATTATGGAAGTATGACAAATGATAAGGTGACTGCAGCAAAATGCATTATCCATAGTCATTCAGATGGGTCTGTTCGCTGTAAAAGAAAATAGTGTTGTCTTTCCAGGTTCAACCTAGCTAAATAATGGATGGGAAACATTTATTGCCAAAAATATTCTGGCTCCTTTCTTCAGCTGAGGAAAAAATAATTAAAAGCTTCGTTGAAAAGGTATATTCTTCTCCATGGCTACTGATATTTCAAAACAACAATAAAAAATATTTTTGATACTTTTTCATCTTTATATAGTTAGTTGATTACTTTCAAGAAGAAAGGGAAGTGTCTTAGAAATATCTGGTAATATAAGAGGTAGAATGTTACCAAATGTTTTGAACTTTGAGAACATGTTATCATTTCAGCTGATAATGCCAGTATTAACTTACAGAGGCATCAGTCTGGCTGCAGACCAACAGAAAATAATATTTTTCACTTATTACGCTTTTCATAATATTCTGCATAATATAGCAAAATAATCATTACTTATAGGCATGTAACAGGAGTCCTAATCATTTTTTTTGCAGTATTACTGATATCTCAGTTGTTCAGCCTTTGAAACATGAAAATGGTCAGGCATGTCCATGGGATATTTATCTTTATATCCTGTAGTAGAAAGGATCTTAAAAAATCTTTCATCTATAACATTTTTTTGTTGTAGATCAAGTGAATATTGCCCAATTTTAATGTTATCATTCTTTGAGAAAGGAAATGGGCACGATTCAGAGTTGCTTAAAATATTACTTAAAATATTACATTGTCACAATGCGTCAAAACTTTCTGTTTCTAGTGCTAAAATCTGATTGATCATTGCTGAACTTCTGCATTCTGCTTCAATTAAAGCATAGCTTACAACAACATATTTGCAACAAGTTCTCTCAAAAATGTAACTAATCTGAAAACAAATCCTGATAGAATGAAAAAGAAGGAAAAGGGTTGTACTCAGTAACAAATAGTTGACTTTAGAAAATAAAATTTGCATGGCCTGTAAAGTTCCATGCATACTTTTGGAGTGTTCAACTAGGAAACTCTCAATTTTGAAATCCTTTTTTCTCTGTTTCTTAATATCTGTGGAATTTATATCTGTTTTTGTCTCAGAATACATAAAGAGAAAGAACAGCTCATTTAGTAACGCATGTAAAGAGCTTTATGGATTTATTAAAAGAAAAGATAGATTAGAAAGTTCGTAAAATGATCATGAATCTGATTCAAGCTCAGAGTAACTAAATTGAATACCCGGTAGTAGCAGAAGTGCATATCTTAGAGAAAAACATGACATGCTAAGTAAAATGCTGTTTACTTGAATTATTAAATGTTAACATTTTCCTCATGTGTCTCCCCCAAGTTGCTACCCAACAGGACAGTCTCTGACCTCTCTCACAAGTTCTGTGTACCTGTATACTAATATGTTAGCTGTCATTATTTTAGTTGTCACTCTTTTTTTTTTTTTAATGAACATGAGTCAACAAGTCCTAAGCAATGTACTTGTGCAAAATGGTAACAAAGAATAACTGAAGCATGGTAGAGTGGTATAGAAAAACAAAGCTTCCAAGATGTTGTTTGACTTTGACGTGCTAATAGTTATTTAACATAGAAAAGGTTTTATTTCTGGTATGAAAAATAATTTGAACATGGGTGGAGAATAACAGAGAAAAGATGATTTTTTTTCTTAAAGGCACCCACTGTCATCTTGCACATTTAAACTACAGTAAATTGCAAATGTTTCCTGCTTCATAAAGGGAACTTGTGAGGAAGAAGCATTAATTTCTGCTGACTATAAGGGTACATATATTACATATAAGATAATCAAGAAAAACTCCTGATTTATGTGAGCCTTTTGTCTGACTGGTGCATATTGATGGGTTAAAAGGAAACTATGCTGTACATGAGATTTTGGGGAAATAGGAGTTAATTTGTCTTTCTTTGGGTTTCATATAGTTTCTGTGGAAGACTGTTTATACAGTTATTTGTTCATAAATGTCTTGTGGAATGGTAAAGATTTTGCTTTTGTTTTTTGGACATAACTTGTAATCTCAGTCTTGGTGCAGATTTTATTTATCAGTATTCAATTGATTACATGCATGAAAGAGAATATGCATTTTCTTTTTCTCTCTCCTTCCCTCTTATTTTTTTTTATACAATATAGGCAGATATCCATACATAAGATCTGATTTCAGACATGCATTTTTAAGAAAACACAATTACAAATAAAATTCTGCATTCCTATAGGTTGGAAGATAATAGTATTAGAACCATATTAAATAATACAAAGGGTTTATGCAACATTTGTTTATACACGTTTGGGTCTTACTATTGGTATGAGAGAAATAAATGAATGCATTGAAAGCAAATAAATATTTAACTGAATACAGTTCAGACTTTTCTGGTGAGTAGGTGATTGTGGGCCAGTGGGATTTAAACTCTTATCTCTGCTCTGTGACTTTGGATGTTGCCTTCTAGTTGGCAGCAAATGAGAAATTTCAGAGTAAAGAGCTACAACCAGGCAAATATTGTAGACAAACCCAGTTGCTGCTGCAGTTCTTCTGTGTAAAAGCTTCAGAGATATGATTAAAGTGGAAACCTTAATGGAGATAAAACAAATAGGCCTAAGCTAAGTCTAAAAGGTAAAGCAGAAGAGGTTTATTTATTTGTAGGTAATGAGATTACTGTTTAAATTGCATTTCATCTCATTATGTGACTGTTAACGTCTGTTACCTCTTTTTCTGACATTAAGTTACCATATACTGCAGATTCCAGCTAATGACTTTTTGAGGGAGACATTTAAGACATTTCCTAGGAGAGGTTATATTCCTTTTTCTACTGCAGAAAAAGATTGAAATTTTTGTGAACATACCAGTGAGTTAATTTATCTGATTAAAGATTAATTATGATAATACAGTCCCAATGATTAACTACCTTCAATGTAAAATTTGGCTTCATATATTACAGACCTCTAGATTAAATAGCTTGATAGTTTTTGACCTGGTATTGACCTGATGTTTTGAAAGTAGATTTTTTTGACCAAGGTGGGGGCAATTCTATTTAAGGCCAAGTGCTGCAACCTTAATTCATGCTGAGTTGCAATTTTTTCAGCCAAATTTTTCTATAAAGTGAATATTGCTGTTGGTGTACAAAAGTATTATTCACCGTTAAAGTGGTCAAATCTCTGTGTGCAAATGTTGTGTTGAAGAGCATGTTTTGCTCACAGATGAAAGGTGCCGTGTTTTTTCAAATCTAAGAGAAGTAATCTTTTATACATTGAAGTTCATGAAGATTAAACTGACCTTTTGGTATTTTTTGTGGGAGTGAACCATGCAGCTTGAACACTTATTAATCCCTTCGTAAGTGATATGACAGAATTCTGTTACAACAGGTCAAAGCATGAAAGTAAATTAATGTTTATACCAGCTGAAACCATTCCTAGTTTCCTGGTGAGTACTTCAGTACAGCAGGCAGCTTGCTTTTCGTATAAATAAAAATACACATCAAATGATGGGACCTTCAAAATATTCTGACAAATCCAGTGGTTATAGCAGAATGTCATGCAAAGGCGCTGAGCTGAATTTTGACATTGTAGCCCAGATTTTGTTTCTCTGAAAAGCAGGAGTTTCTCTTTTTCTGTAGTTTATTTCTTTTCCTTTGGATTTACACATAGATAATCATTCCATAATAAAATGATTATCCATTAGTAAAGCTGAGGGAAACAAGAGAATGCTGAGACAAAAGGCAAATTGGATAATAACCCCAGCAAAATCTGTATTAATTGGCTAGTGAGTTAAACACTTTCTATTTAAAAGAAACAGAACAGAACTATTTGACATAAGAAGTACATTTAAAGGAAAAAAGGTCAAGAAGGAAATCTCTATGTTAATATGACCCCATTTAAATTCATCGACTTTCATCTTTTGTAAATTTTAAACCACAGAAAGTTGCAAATATTTCCTGCTTCAGAATAGGGACTTGTGAATGGAAAAACATTGATTTCTGTCTCACGTGTATCTAAGGTGATCAAGAAAATCTCCTGGTAAATGTAAGCCTTTTGTCTGGCTGGGGTATATTAATGGATCAGAGGAAAAAAGTTTATGCTCAATTTAAGATTTTTGTAAAGTGGAGTTGTTTTGCGTTTGTTTGAATTTAATGTTAATGGAAATGATGGTGGCATCTGATAACGATTGCCTCAGGGATACTGAATCTTTATTTTTCAGGATTGACCATACTGTCTAAGATGGAATAGACTTTCATTTAGCTGGGTATGTGTGGCCCTGTGTAGTGAGCTGAGCAGATATGATGTCTAATTGAAAACAACAGCTATGCGGCTGAGAGTAATGGAGATTAATTAATGTAGTGATATTGGTAGAGTATTGTTAGTGATAAATTTTGCAGTTATTTTGAATACAATAGGAAAATGAGAGGCTGCATTATAATTGGCATGATGTTGAAGGATGTTCCAGTTTATTTTCTCTCACTATTGCTTTTTTCCTCCCTATTTTTTTTTCCCAGGCCAGATGTTTCTTCTGTAGTTGGTTTCAGTAAATGGTTTAAGTACTTGACGTCACATTCTGTCAATGTGTAAATAGGTTTGTTGCTGCTTTCAGTCGTTTTCCCCCTATATATATACCAGAGCTGCAACTGGCTGGCCAAACAGGATTTGTTCAAGTAAGGATTTCAAACTGGAACAATAATACAGCTTAAGCACCTTCCCCAACAAAATCCCATTTAATATCCTTAAATTATTTTCCTATGTCAGTTTTGATTATGTTAGAAGTACTATACAGTTCGAAACGCTGGTGCAGTAATAATATGCTGTGTTCATAAAGTGTTAGAAATTTTCTGTAATTAGTTCAATTTGTAATTTAAAATATTAAGAGAGAAGAACAGTGGGTTTTTTTGTGAGCAAATTGCATGTAAAGGATGACTGCGGCAATATTAGTAAAAGGCAGGAAGCTATATCATTGCTAATCAATCTAGAGAGCTCTGTCTCTTACAGATGTCAATAAAAAGTTAAGTGCTAAAATAATTGTAGTGTAGGCTTTCTCATAATTACTGTTGTTCATTTGCTATGTTGTGCAAAAAAAAGAAAAGAGGAATTTGCTTTGCAGTCAGCAGCCGCAAATCTCTAAGGAGAAGGAAAGAAGATAGCAGAAGGCTGATAGTCATCCATCATTCCTGACAATTTCACAGCCTAGAATAACTTGACAGAGACCCAGAACAAAATGTTGTTGAGAATTGAATGCTGCTAAGCTGAGTGAATTGACTTTCTGATGTCAAAGCAGGACCTGCTTGAAGTGCCTGACGATTTTCCTTTTCTGATTTCAGAAATACGGATGTTTAAACTGCTGTGAGCAGATCTGGAAGCTGGGGAACTCTTTCAAAACTTTCTTGCTAGATCTTTTTAAGGACCTTATAAGCTGATTCTGGTCAGGAAGTGTGTGGGTCTGAATCACACCGACTGTTAAAGAGGATTTGGTCTTTGCATCCTCTTGCTTCAGATGGTCAGCAGCAGGTGTAAGGAATCAGAATTATTCCTAATGTGTCTTGAAACGAGAAATTTTTCAAGACCTAGCTCATGTCATCTCATTTTGTCTTTGGGGCTGTACTAGCCACTGTTTTACTAGCCTGGAAAAGGTGGGCTCAGTCTGTCTCTGTGCAGAATGTGGGCATGAATTGACTATATTTGAATCCCCATGTTTTACTTTTTATTTTTAAATTAAAACATGCTTGCATTGTGTTTAGAATAGGTGCAAAATCTATTCATTGTAACATTAGAATGATGTAAGTTGTTACACAGTTTTCATTTAAGTACCGTTGGTATACAAAGGAGATAATTTTCCAGCTACTTATTTAGGAAAAAACCACGATATTGGAAGTGTTCCCAAATTATTATAATTAGACATTTATTTACCAATAAATATTGCCAGTTTTATCTACTATTCAAGACTAACCTTCTAAATTGCTTACAACCATTAAAATGCATGAAGAACACAAACTGCAGGGTTTAAATGGAAAGAGCTCTTGTTTTGTAAAAGACATTATATCTTAGAAGTGTAAGAGAAATGGAATGTAAATAGGATGTGTGGGCTAAGCCTGCCATCACTGATCAATAATGCAAAAGGTTTAGCAGGTTTATTTGTAAACCTAACAGCACAGATTTAGTCAGAATGGGGCCTTGTACTGTACACGCAGGTATTTAAAGGTTAGGCACAAAGAATCTCATTAGTCTGGCAAACCCTCTGCTGTTGTTCCCCAATCTCTTTGAATTGTTTCCAAATGTATCCTCACATTTCTGTCTGCTTTTTGCCTTTTTTTTTTCTTTATTTTAATTAGTGGATGTGTTCTGAGCACAATACTTTGTTTAACTCTACTAGAAATTGGCATAAGGAACAGACATTTTCAAAGTGCTTTGATTCCCAGTAATGATATTATAGCCGGTATAGAAAGGTTACAGGATCAAGCCTACTAGTCTACAACATTTTATCTCAGTTTCCAGTTTGCTTTAAAAAGGAATGTATGATGCCTAATAGACGGAGGCATAGATCTAGTATTTTATGGCATCCACTGCAACCTTAAAGCAGCACTGAGAGACATCAAACTGAAAACTGGCAAGCCAGTTTTATTATATATTGGTGCTAAAAAACAAACAAACAAACAAAACAAAAAAACCCCCAAAACAAAACCAAACCAAACCAAACCAAAAACAAAAAACCCCCCCCAAACCACCAAAAAGCAACACCTTTTGTATAGTGTGGTCCCTCCCCTCTCCCTCCTCGTTACCTTCTCTTCCCCACATTGCAAGAAATAAAAAAACGCTTAAGCTTCGCTAAGAGTTAAAGAATAACAACTTAGTAGAGAAAAAATCGAGACATACGCCCATTTCAGATTTAGGACAATGGTATTCTGCATTCGTCTAGAGGTCTTACCTAATTAATATGGTCTATCCAAGAAGAGATTTCTAGGGGCAAAATAATTGTCATTGTCACATACTCATCAAAAGTTGTTTCTTTTAAATATCGAATATTTCTCCTCTCATTTATTCTGTTCTTTTTCAATAAAACAGATACGAGAGCTTCACTGGAGAGTTTTCCATGAAGCTCTTCTATCCTATTTACTGACAGCTATGCTGTAACTAGGCAGTTATATACATTTCTGTGATGTAGAAACATGCAGGAATCTTTTTTTTAAATTTTAAATTTTTTTTTTAGAGGGAGTAAATGTTTAAAAGAATGGATATATTTGAATTTTTATATAGATGTCGAAAAAGAATATTTGAGGTTTTAATAATTCATTATTTTCATGTACTTTTTAGTTTTAGGTTGTAAAGCAGAAGTTTTTTTGCAGATTGGAGAGTTTCTACAAATGCTTTTCAAGTGATCTGAAGTTGTCATCGGTCTGACAAAGATATTTTGTTTGAGATATTCATCATTTTGTGACGTTTGTGTTTTGTTTACACTGCTTCAGTAATTCACTTCTGGGACTAAAAGTTGCTTTTGAGGTTTAGGCACACTGCAGGATGCCAAAAAAGCATCAGATTCTTCTGTATTTGAAAGCTTTTGGGCCATCAAGAGATCAAAAGCTGCCAGAATCAAACCTGAGATCTGCCATTATAAATAAAGCACTGACAATTCTTATTGTGAGAGGTCGTCCCAGGGGTGAAAGAAGCAAAGAGAACTGAATTGCCCTGGCTTTTTCAGAAGAAAAATCTGTATATTCAATGGTGTATTTCTTTAGGAAACGTATGTATATATAATGCAGTCAAATCTGCCATAACACATTCTGGTGCAGAAATAACCGTTTTAGCTCACTTAAAAATCTATCAAGATTAAAATAAATCTTAAAACCCAGTTGTGGTCAGCAAAACCAAATTCTTGGAATAAGAGCTGCCCTGGTTTTGAACTGTAATTTACTCTGCTAATCTTGTATTTATATACAGAAATCTATGAAATGCAAAGATTTTTTTAAAAATATTGAAACAGATCTTTTAAATTTACTAGACCATTTCTCAGGTTTACATTTCACACAGATATAAATTATCATCAATTTTTACCAATTCCACAGGTCTTCTCAGCAAAAGTAAGTAACCACAGTAATTCAGCATAGTTACCAGTGGTTATGTTTGTAATAAGACATTCTTCCTTTTCCCAGCTGCATTTCAGCAGAATTTTTTAAACAATAAAGATGCTGTTAATGTGATTAAAACCCTGAAGCTATTTACAGAAGACTGCATATATGTTTATATCTGAATGTCTTTCAATTTTTCTGCTTGTTTGCTGTTGATAAGGACATAATGCAAATCTACTATAGTTATCACATTAAAATTTAGCAATAAGATCATCCAAGCAAAGGTCTAGAACAATGTTATTTCAAAACGATCTATAAGAATTGTTCAATAAAGAAAATGTTCCTTATATGTATAATTCAGCTTTATCTTTATTGATTTGTTCATATTTTTAATAGGTTTTAGAATTGTCATTGTTCTCGTAAAATATTGTGTAATCTGGTTTATGGTTAAGGTAATAGAGTTACAAACTTGGACAAAATTTTAATCTATCCTGCAATTTTTTTTTATTTTTTCCTATAGACATGATTTTTTCAGTCAATTACTTGAGGAAGAAAAGTCTTAAAGCATGAGCTGTGAGGAAAAAATGTGAGAAAAGAAATTGTTCTTTCTAAAAGAGGGTACCTGACTGCCATAGGTTTTTGGAGATGGGCATTTTTCATCAGGGAAAAATCGTCCTGGTCGTATTTTTATGTCAGTGTTTCATAAAAGTTGCCATGGTATAGACAAATAAGCTTACAATACTATTAAAGTGCCTTCATACATAAAGAAAGCACAAGTGCTGCTTGATGTGACTGGATTATTTATCTACAGATATTGATCTGAGTTTGTGGTGTGGACAGATTCTACATGTTGTGCTGTATTTGTCACCTGAGGAAAGAAAGTGCTGATTTTGGGGAGTCTTTGGTGGCAAAGTTTGTAGTCAGTGCTGTCACAGAGGGGGAATGACTCAGCTTTCCCACTCTGGGCATCTCGCAGCTGGGCTGAGAGCAAACTATTTAGATTGCTTTGATTTATTATAAAGAAATCCCTAATGATCCAGAACTGGGGCAGAGCTAAGCCACGTATTTTACCCTCTTGAGACATTCTGTTTTCTTCTCTTGCAGCTGACACCCCAAATTTGAATCACCGTTTGATTTCTCATAGTCACATTTACAGCTTAAGTCTTAATTCTCGGCATATCTAAAATTCTTTCTGAATTCAGTGTCAAGTTTGTAAGGAGCTCAGGAGAGCATTCTCCCATGCAATGGGTAATTGTGTTTTGTTGACAGACCACTGGCTCAGTTTTCTGGGAAACTCCTTGTTATTTTTGAAGCTCATAGTGGCATTTTTTATTTATTGGAAGTCTTCTACTCATGTCACTGCATACACTTCTTTTTGTTCTTATTTTCCTGCTTCCATTGTGATAAGTGGGCTCCTCTTCACCCCCATGATTGGTCACCAAAGTAGTTTTTTGCAGACTTTTGACTTTGTGATACATAGTTGTAGGCTGGCTGTCGGAGCAATGTTCATGATGTGAAAACTATAGATTTAAGCAAAATCAAAGGATGACTTGTCATATGCATTGCAGTTAAAAAAAAATGTAAACTACATTGGTGTTTTGGAAAGTTATGCTTGGAGTCTAAATGATACTCTGGAAAACTAAAGATGATCAGCTGTGATTACTTCATAAGGGAACTGAGAAAAGTTTTGTATCTTTGGTTGAAATTTTTTTGCTAATAATTTGTATCTTCTGCTGTTACAATTTCAAAAATGTAGGAAATCTGAAACGAATTGTATTTACATATGGTTTCCAAAAAACCTCTTGAGTCTTTTCCAACAGGAAAAAATTGAACAACATAAAGTGTAAAAGATCTGTTGCAGAATTATGGTTAATATTGTGACGTATTAAAATACTGTGTTATGAAGCAATGTTATCAATTTTCACATTTCCGCAGAAGAGTTTTCAGCAACTTTGAGTATTCCATCAAACTGGCATATGAAAGAGTGCAGAATTTACCTGTTAAAATGCACAGAACATTCACGGTAGCCTCATAGCTGTACTCCGCTGTTATTGTTACTTTGCAGAAGAATAAGCAACCATTTAGAGATTATGTTTTCTCTACCAAGAGGGCACTTTGAAGCAAATTTCTAGACTGGCGTCTGGAAGTGAACTGAAGTAAAATCAAATCTATAAGATATTGAAAGGGGCTTTGGTCATATATTATACAATTTCTTTAGAGAAGATGTTCAGTGCTCTACCATATTTATCTCTTTTTGGAGACTCATTTTTGGTGGAAAATTACCAGAATTTGTTCTGAGACTTGCTCAGTATCTGAGCAATGTTTCTTATAACTTAATAATATAATAGTTTCAGCAAAGTACCATATATTCAGTACTTCAAAGCCAATAAAGATGAGCGATCCATTTTCAAATTCCTTTTATTCATACAGCATTTCAAATTGATTTACATAAACTAACAAAACAATATTACACTTAAAGTTGATCTGTAACAGTAATAAAAGTGTTCCTGCATCCCAAAGCTGCAGAAACGTCACTTCCAATCTACAGTGATCAGTTGCTAAGGATAAATTGTGCCTATGGGATTTTGGGAAATCCAGCATCTTTTTCCCATACTGCTAGACTGTGTTAAACCCTGAATCAGAAATCCTCCCTTATTCAGGAAGAAAGTGTGAATGTTTGCTTAACTTTAGGTCTCTAGGAATACTTAAAAGTGAGACTAAATATTTATATGTTTGAAACCTTTTATGAATACAAATGTTCTCTTATCCATGTTTAAAGCTCAGTCAGGACAAGATGGAAATTTTACCTATGGCATTTGAAAACAAAAGGACCTGACTGGCTGGACTGCAGTTAGTCTGCATTTCCCAGTAATGATGCATTATCTTTTTTTTTTTTTTTTTTTTTAAAATTTGTTTGTTTTGTTTGGTTTTGTTTTCTTTTTTTCCCCCTGAAGTTGGGATTAGTGCTAGGGAGGTAAGACACTTGTGTTACAAAAATGCAATACAGGGCACATTGCTTTAAGACACTTAACTTTCCTTTTGAAATCCTCCCAGTTATTTTGTTTAGCTGTTCTGTTCATGACACTGCCCAAATATGTTTATTCACACACTGATAATCACCTTTGCAAAGAGACAGATCATCATTGGAATCTTAGATTCAGCATTTCAGCTTCAGAATGGGACTTTCAAAGCTGTGAGGACAATTCATACATCCCTTTGCTATCATGGTTGGTTAAGGCAGTTCTGATATCTTATTCTAAATGTAGGTAGAGACAGGTAGAGAAAAATAGCAGGAACTAAATCAGATTTCCTACTTACTCCTGGGTTTTCTTTCGAAGCACAAAACTTTGAATAGTCTAGTAGTACATGAATTGGACACTTGGAGTAGAACTTAAGGTAGTGAAAACTGAAATACAAGAAATAGTGCTGAAGTACTGTAGAAATCATAAGCAGTTTTGTCAAATCAATACCACGAGCTACTGGTTGTCAACGTTAAGATTCCAGTGTACACTAACATATTGATTACATTTTCTTATAGAAATTGGTGAGTTGTGTGAATGTTGCAGTATTGCAAAAGGATTCAGCTACAAAGAGCAGGAAAAAAGTATTTCAACTCTGCAGCAAAAATAGAAGGGATTATTAATTTTGCAAAAGAAAACAAGAGGGTACATGCCACAACAATATCCCTTAGTTTCATCAAATTGATAACACATAGTTTGTATTTTTCCACAAAAACCTTTTCTGAGGTGTTTTTTTCATCAGCACTGCAGCTACTCTGGTAAGGATCCAATTCCACTTCTGTCGAAATATAAGGGAACTATACAATATGGAGAAACCTTTATCCCATTACTATTCAGAACCATGCATGGAAGAACATAGAAAGTTCAAAGGTTTCATTGTAATAGCAATCAAAATGCTTGAATTAAAAAGAAGAGAAAACCAAGGACCTCCATGAATAACATAGACACAAAGCCCATCTGTGCTCAGTTACTGGAGAAGTAAATAGCGAGGTTTTATACGTTTGCAAGGCTATGATCCTAGTAATGTAACCAAGGCCGCTGGCAGCAATAGCTAGTGGTTGTGCACATCAAAATGCCTTTGTTTTTGCAACCCATCAGAGAACACTGAGGCAAATATATTGATGCTGGTTTTGAGCTCTCCCATGTATCCTTTCTTTCTATGTGTTATCATCTGCTTCTCTTCCCCTACAGGTTTTTCCCACAAGCTCCAAACAAATAATAACTTTTAACTGTGAAATATGCCAGCTGCAAAAAATCCAAAGTAAACAATTGCTGGAAAAGCTTCATCCAAATCTCTGCCTTAACGGCGCTTTCTTTATCTTCCTTTTACTTCTCAGAAGGATCTACACTTGAAAAGGCTTTTTCATTCTCATCTTCCAGCCTGGGTATCAGATGGATTGCTGCCTTTGTGTTTGCATGCTATTTAAATTGCGATTATTACCTTCTGTGTTTTCAAGGGTTGAGCGAAATCCTGATCCGTACAAATATCACTGCCACTCTCTCATTGTTCGTGCCACTCTCACCTACTGTCTTGCAGCATTTCTGCGAGAGTGGCAGTTGTCAGCGCTCCACCCGTCTGCTTCAAGCTTGAGTAATGTACAGCACTATGGCTGTACATCACTTTGGTATCCAGTGTTGCACTTTATGGAGGGCTGAGAAAAGTAGACTTTACAGAGAAGAAAGAATGGTTGAGCAGAACACACCCGCATGAACTTAGCACTTGCCAATTTGTTCTTTTCAGTGGCACACCTTATGCCAGTGCTCATAAACATGGGCTTTCTTTTTTTTACAGTGGTTCCTTATAACCATGATGTGTTGACTTTTCCTGGCCCTCTTCCCTTTTTCCAGATTGATCTCGCGGTTTTGAGGCCTCCCGTGGGCCCTGCACCATGAAGAGGATTTGGGCCAGAAAACATTTAGTTGATAGCATTGTCTTTTTGAATGATCAAGAATGTGTAATTATTATTACAAGTTTAAATCCCACCAAATTTTGCAGCATTTCTTCTCACTGGCTAAATAATTCCTATTAGGAAAAAGAAAATGTAAGACTTTTCAGCTGCTTCCTCTTGAGGGATGTAAGATATCAGCAAATTTTGCTGACATGTTCCAGAACAGCCAGCTGTTACTATCCACCTGCAGCCATAATATTGATTGAAGAGAATACAGAACCGAAACATGGGTAGGTTCTGTAATTATGTAGAAAGAGTTTAATACATGACTCTACTTCAAATATCATCTGGCAATAGCTGTTAAATGGCATGGAATACTTTAGGAAATAATTTAACTGCTTGAGGAAGTCCCAGTGAAAGACCATGTACTGTTTCCTTATTTTATATTTCAACTGATTCCTGAAATAGTACCCCTCGATATGGAGAAAGTCAATGACAAGACCAAGAGTGTTCAGACATCCCATGAAAAATCAGATAAAAAGTTGCTCACATATTCCTGTAGCTCTGCAGTTTCCTAGCAATATAACTAGAAGTGGCTTTTTAGGCCAAAGACTGTGTATATATGAAAAGATAGAAAATAGAAGTACCTTTTTTCCCCAGAGCTGATTAAATAAAGACGCCTTTTTATTTTTTTTTTTATTTTTTACAAATATTTTGACCTTTTGCTACAAAGAATAGAAAAAGTTTGGCAAGAAGCTTTCAGCTTCAAACCTGTTCAATACCTCTGTAGTCTGGTTATGTGCCCTGTCAGGACCCTTACTATTTTCTTATTGATGAACCAACACAACACGACATAAGTCTTGTGACACATTTGCAAGTCTATTGGAGATTTTGACCCGAGGGAGCAAGGAGCGTGAGTCGGTCTAATTGCATCAGTGCTGCCTTTCTAAATGGAGATTTTTGAGTTTTCAGTTGAAAGTTTCAGATTATTGATGTTCAGATAAAAAGTGAAAACTTGAACAGAAAGTTGACATCTGTTGGCAGGGGAAGGTGTTCAATAACAAATTTGCCATTTTCCCAAGAAAGGTTGAATGGGAAAACTTGGAGTGACTCTTGCCCTTGCCATGTTTAAATCATACAGATCATGCAGAGGAGCCAGATTAACGGTCAGTCCACAGCATGACACTAAACAGGAAACGCCGATTGCTCTGTAAATCCTTTTGAAAACTTTCTGCTAGAAGATGGCCTTCTGCACAGTAACCCTCTGCCCTACATCTAAGTGAGATTACGCTGATGTTGATGGTGAAATTTTAAATGGGAAACACTGCCTTACCCTGGTGTTATATCTCCTGTGGGGCTGTGTTTAAGACTATTAGTTTGGGTGCAAAGAAAGAACTGCCAGAAAGGACAGATGAGCAGGGCAGATGACGAAATAGGTAATTATTTATAAAAGTAGTTTTTGTCATTAAGATACAGTTACATTCCATTAACTGAAAAACACTACTACAGCTTATAGGTGCGGGGCTAGTATGAACACCAAGAATATCTCAAAACCACAGACAAATACCATGATAAATTCTAAGCTCATTTTATAGTTAGCACAACAGCGTATCAGAGGTCTTACTGCATTAAAATCCTTTGAGTGTTACTTTAATGATGCTCTTCATAACATCTCAGACTTTAGCATTTCTCTTTTTTAAGTAACTAAATGAAGAGCTCTACCAAGGGGAAAGAAAAATCCTATAATTCGCAATCTGTAGGCCATTTTCTGCATCACTTTCCTGAGACTTTGTTACTTTGTAAGGACTTGACAATTTCCAGTTAACAAGACACAGGTGCAACCGAGTAGTGAGTCTGGTAGAGCTCTGGATGGTCCCCAACATCCTCCCTCAGTACATATTTATTTTCTCCTCCTGAGCATCAGCAGGTTTTGAAAACTCCTTAGCTGAAGAGAAAAGGCTAAATGCTATCAATATTAAAAACCTTTTCATTTGAAAGGACATATGTTCCTACAAAGGGAAAAAAAAAGTGGGTTATTTTAAAATGTTAGCAGTAATGAATGATTTAAATTTTAAAAGGTCAGAAAAATGAGATTTGTAAGTTTTCGTTGGGGATTTAGCAAAGCACTGACTGTTATATTATTTGTTTTCTTCGGCATTGATAGCAGTTGCAGGTGAAACGTTTTTCCTCTCCATTCTGAAGTCCCTCCAGTGTAATTTATTTTTGTATCACATTGTATAAGGCGCTTTGTTAGGAAGGATCCCAGAGACCTTCTGACATAAATATCTAAATGCAGCACCTTTAGTGAGAAGGCAGCAATCCCACGTTGCCAGTTTCTCACATTCAGAAATGGTGACTCAAAATCTCACAAGTCGTGGGGTGGCTTTTTTTTTTTTAAAGGAATGCAATTCTAAAGTAGATCATCCATTTGAAGGAGTGAAAACTTCGATTTTATAAAAGAAATAGAAAGGATTTAAAAAGAGAAGCAAGAAAGGAAGGGAAGGATAGCCAAGATTCTTGCCAAAGGCAGGAACCCAGCTCACAAAAAGCTTCAGGAATTCACAGAACACTGTACTATCTAAAGAATCAGCAGGAGAGAAAATCAAGGCACTAAGCAGTGAAAGGCCCCGTACTATCCAGGACCTTTGGATCATTAATGCTCATTCAGAGCACGAGAGCTCAGACTTAATTTCAGATGAAAGGTCTTAGTATTACTACTTAGTGCCCAGTTCTCTTATTTTGGCTGGTTAAATGATGAAATTTTTCCTGCTTGATTTCAAACAATCGGTCCCCATGTACTTAGGCAGCTCCTGGTGAAGTTCGTATTGTACTTGTAGCATGCAGCACTGTCAACTGAATTAACATTATTATACTATTACTATTAAATATATTATAGAATTGTTAATATTTCACATGTGTATGTTATGTCAATATTAAGAAAGCCTGACACTTCCTACTGCAAGTCCTATTTTCAGTTAATAACTTCTCATACTTGTAATGATTTAACACAAAATCTTCTGTGCCAGGTGTCTGCCTCAGGCAGAATTTTGTGGTGTTTGGTGTTGCTTCTTTTTTTTTTTTTTTTTTTTTTTTAAGGTCAGCCAAAACGGCTCAGCTATTCCTGAGAATCAGCTGGGGAAAACCATGCAAAATAAACCTGGCAGTCTTTTTGAAGGGACCTAGCGTGTCCTTATCCTGGGAGAAAACACTTAACCTTTGGCAAATGTGTGACTTTTCTTATCTGCTTCAGTTGGTAGGTTCGGATAGAAAACCTGCCAGAACGTGGGTGAAAAATGAATGTGTAAGAGACCACAGTTCACTCTGTGCTCACACAGACCTCTTGGAATATGATGTCCAATGTGACCACCCACACTCAATGCCTTTAGCCCAAGTCCAAAACCACCCTGACGTGTGCTTGCCCCCCAAAAAACTAGCAGCTCCTTCCAGCCGCAGTCAGGAACCTGCAAACTTCTGGTAACAAGATAAATTGCGTGGCACATTTCAGCCACCTTCTCCCCTTGTGTTCAAGGTTCATCTTTATCTTGCTCATGCTAAAAACACTGGGCATCCCATAACATCTGATTATGTTTTTAATTCCTGAAATAAGTTTGCAAAGGACTCTTGGGAAAAGCAGATTTCCTCACTAAATTTTAAGGCTAAAGGTAGGACAAAGACTTTCCTCAGTTTTCTGTCCAAATTTAAGCAGCAAGATACCTCCAAAGGCACACTTTCTGCACACACAGTATGAAAAGTGGACATCTTCCTTCTTGTCTCAATGGTCAGAACATACCTGCCCTGTCTCGTGTTCTCCAGCATCTGTCTCAGATCTGTCCACACACAGAGCCCACAGCTGCTGCAGTTGTCTTCCCTCATGCTGTGAAGCCACAAAGCATCCTGATGCAGTCCCCCAGACAAGACAGTTTTACCTGGTGGTGTCCTGAGAGGTTTTCTGCCATTTACCTCTTCTACCTACCCAGAAGTTGCAGATCACTCTATCAGAATAATGCAGTAGATTGAAAATGTATCATGACCGAAGTGAAATCACACAATTATAATTTGAGGTACTGTATCAGTTTGAATATTGCTTCTTTCAGTGATATTCATACCCTGCAAAATGAATACAAGTATTGTTATTGTAAAGATTTCTGCCATTTTTCTCTGGATTGATGCTCTGGAGACCAGAGCAATTTCTAGGGATTTCATAAGTACTTTTCATCTTATTTTATTTCCTTGAGACTTCTTTAAAAAAAAAAAAAATACTAGTTTATTTTCATTTTTCAGTATCTGAATTATATTGCTTATTAAATGCCACCCATTGTTCATATCTATAATTCATAAAAACATACAGAGTAGTGACAATTTTCTTATGAAAGAGTGTTTTAATATGCATAGTGTATATCTAGTCCTGTCGCGCTTTACAGTGTGTAACTGGAGTGTTAAGGAATGTCAGTATAGACAAAAATTAGACTAAAAATTAGATTTGTTCAGCAAATGTTTGATTGCTGTATCACAACCTTTTTATTATAGCATTCAGTTCAGAAATGTTTGCATACCTTATTGAGCAAGCTGCATATTTTTCAGGCTAAGGTGTGTATACTGTAGTCATTACATTTTTGCACACTTCACTGACCGAGCTGCATGGACGACTTTAACTGTCACCAGGAATACTCGACTGAGTTCAGCTACTTATTTGAGTGCTTCGGTTTGTGTACTTTATTACTTCAGTGGTGTATGTTGATAAAGTTCTGTTCTGTGCTGTTAAATTTTTGGTTCTGCCAATCTGACTATATACCACGCTGAGGGAACTGCACGCATTGCTAAGTGCCTGCTCCACGGTGAACATGAGTGGTTGAAATGTTATAATCTGCAGCGTTTTGTTAAATGAGCTGCGTATTTTTGTTTTTATATACATTGCTTACCCAGTTGTGTACATTTGCCCAACTCATTATACAAAATAAGCTTGATTGGAATAAGAACATTCTCTACCAGCTGTCTGCTCTGAGTCAGTATGTAACAAAATTAGCAACTTTCTCTTTCCAACAGTGGCGTGATTGCATCCCAAGTTTAAGGCAATTGGTTTGGAGATCTTGTTTGTTTCCTTCACTCCATGCAAACATCAAGATTAACAAATCAATTTCTCGCAACTTAATTTGTTTTCACAAATATGAACAGACTTAAGTAATAGAGGAAAAACTCAGCATTCTAATACAGGAAAATGCTTCCATGTAGAGTGTGGAATGTATGCACTTATATATAAACCTAAATATAGTTATCTAATTTAGAGCCATACATTGTAAGCATAAGAAGATGGAAATTGACTAGAGACCTCCCAAGATGGATATTTGATTAGATAAGCATAATCCTAAACACTTAAAACTACAAATGTAACATTTTGTAAATTAAGTGCATGCTTTCATCAAGAGTTAGAAAAATAAGCTCATCTCATGACCATTAGAAAATCTCAAAGTACTGCAATAGACAAAATATATGAAAACTCATGTAAAGGGATATGTAGTTTGCTCATTAATGTTGGTGCAAAATGGAATTAACATCTTTAAGAAAGCGTTTTTTTCTCAACTTGCTAGTTTTTTGAGTCACTTCCAGGAAAAGCTGCAGGTTATTCTTGGATTTTGTATGACTGATTTGCATAGGTGACAGCTTATGCTTCCATTTACAAAATCATCAGCACTGGCCTCACCTCAGGAAAATCTTCCTAATTTTTCTTGAGTGCAGAGATACTTAATTAGGGCTATATAGTTTACCTTGATTCCTCCCAGCCCCACATATAAAAGTAAACATGCCTGGCTCCTGTTGTCACTGTCCCACTGCTGGTTGCTTTTACTGCAATGTTATAATTCACTGTTGTCTGAGCAGACTGCCTGGAAGATCCAGATTTGTTTTTGCAAAATTTTGTATATGAAAGCTTAATTGATCTTATTGCTTGAGTAAAAATTGTTTCATTTCATACAGTGGCCATTTAATTCTCAGCATCATATCAAAATTTATTTAATCTTCATATTTCAGTTTTTCTATGTACACTAGTGCTGGGTATCAAGAGTATGAGAAACCAGGTATACTGGATTTAACATCTGAAAAGCAAATGTACTGCAGGAGATGAGCTTGATCCAACCTCAGCTTTCTTAACAGAAACAGAAAAAGTGATTTTACATAAAATGACTTAGAGCAGACAGATGGTAAGGAAGAAGGTTGTGTCTCTGTTTTATCTTTTCTTCCTCCAGCATGAATTTACTTTCAATATCCATCCATTGCCAGTAAAGATCTAGATTTTGCTCTTCCTTTGAACTTTTAAATATCAACTAAAGTTTTCCCAAAGTTATTAATGTAAACTAAGATCAGAGTTGGACTCTTCTTCTTTGTCATATTCAAACCATTGATGGCTATGTGCACTTTCTACTGTGTAGGTATCCTGTACAGTTTTTGCAGAGGAAAATTCTTCCTCTTGCCAAGGGAACTGAAGAAAAATATCCCTTTGTTTGGGGAAAGAAATCAGAAATCTTTAGTTTTTTTTCTAGTGCCGTGTGAGGCCTCAGCAGGTTGAAAGAAGCAACTAAAAAGTTTTAAGAGATGAAGCAGTTGGAAGGTTTTCAAGAGGACTGCTACCCTGTCTTACAGCTTTCCACCAACCTCTCTGACACCAACTGCAGCGGCCCGGACTTGCTTCTTTGTTTTCAGATCTGAGTAGTCTGTTTCTTTGTATGGCTAGGACACCTACTGAAAAATCAGCACGCTAAATTCAAAAGATACATTCCATGAATATGACTGCTGTTTAAAGCAACATGCAGTATTAAAATACTAGGAGCAGACAGGGTATCCATTATCTGAGATCTATGGAGAATAGCAATAATTCATAAGATATGCATTTATTGCATATATTTTCTTTGTATATTTTATGCAGCTGGTATATGCAATACACATATGAACTCTTTTTATACCTGACCTCTTTTCTTTGACGTTTTTTTTTTTCCCAGAGAGTAATTTTCAATGTCGTCAACTTCAGCAAAACAAAGAGCCTCTATAGAGATGGAATGGCTCCAATGGTGAAATCCACAAGCAGACCAAAATGGTAAGTTATCCTTTCAAAGGCCTACTAAATGAGATAAAAGTGTTTTAATTGGTACTTTGTTGTAGCGAAGATCTCATGGATCCGGTGCACCTCTTGGTAAGAGTAGGAGAGAACTTCAATGCAAAAGCAGTGTTGTGTGGACCAGCTCTCTTCTGGAACAGACGGGCAGTATGAACCCTGCAGGTGTCTTCCAGCCTTGCTGTGATGGCATGCTGTTGTGCCTTGTTTTCATTAGCATGACTGAAGCGATGAAGTTCATTCAAGCAAACTGAACAATTCAGGGCTTGGGCCAAATTATTTTTCAGTGGCATCCTCACCATCCAACTATTAGCACAGTCCCTGGCCCAGTTTTGGCCCATGTCAGCTAGCAGCCTCCCAAACAAAGCCCGCAAACAGTATGGGAGATGGACTGAGCCTGGACTGGTTTTGAATGGCTGTTTGGGTTTGTTCTCCTTGTTTTGGGGTGATTGGAGTTTTCTCAAAGAATGTGAGCTCTGCCGTGGGAATTGACCTCGTGAACAAGCAGTGTCAGTGTGCTTTTTCTAAGACAGAAGAAGGCCAAGTAACCTGGTTGTAAGCTACATATGTACAACACATGGGAAACACAGGAATACCCTGATACGTTTTCTCAAAGCTAATGTAATGAAACGTCTACTATGAATAATAATATGTAAATCTAATGTGTCCTAATGCATGCAAGACTCCCAAGAATTATATCATCTGCTTTTAGCTAGAAGACTTGTTTGAATACGGATAGTGAGTTTAGACCGTAAGTGTACAGTAATGTATTCTTGTAATCCTTTACAGCTGCTACTTTTTGTTGGTTAGTTAATAATACGTGTGATCAATCTGCACGTTATCTGAGCCTTATAAATACGTCTTTCCTAAATACTTGACCTGTCACAAAATCTCCACCCGCAAGAAGTTAACTTTTGATGGGCATAAGGTCATTGTTGTTGTATGGCTTCCTCTTCATATGACCAACAGAATGGCTATTTGTTTTTTCATCTGGATGGTAAGGTCATATGGACAGAAGAGCTGTCTCACAATACAGTTAGTATATGGAGTCAATTCCAGCTCAATAGGAGCATGTAATAACATTGAAAATTAATTAAAAAAATCCATTGTGTTCAGTTGTTTTGTAGCAAAAGCTATGTTAATTTTGTTTACTATTTAAGTTCAGAAAAATCTTTTAGGGCATTTCAGGGCCATATTTATCACGCATACTTTAATCATCTTTCAAAGCCTTTTCCTTCTCTCACTGGGTTCTGGTATTTGCAGCTAAGTATATTGTGTGTTAAGCTTATCTATAAATCAGATATTGCTTTCATACAAATTTTATGCCTTACTTTGGTTTCAAATTAAAGTGTAAATCTTACAAAACAATGCAAAATGGGCTTTTTTTCTAGAACATATAGGCTCCTTCACTATTTTTAAAACAGATTTCTCTTATATTTCCCCAGAGATCTATTTATTTTTGTGGTTTATATTTTAGGGGGTGTATTTTGCTCCCATGAAAGTGCAGAATGAATAACATTGCCTGAAGCCAGGCACAGTGTAGTCAGCAGGTGCTGAGCAGTTTCCTTATACAGGGCAACTACCATACTTTAATCCTGTTCCAGAAATTCTAGCTGCAGGTTTTTTTTTTTTCTTTAAAAATATCATTATTCTATTAGGGTATTTTTATTTTTTTCTGATAGTCTGTGTGTGAAAACATCTTGCTCTTCTTTGAAGGTGCACATTAATTCATACTGTTATCACGGACCTTAGTGATATTGGGACCTACTCCCAGTATAATTTTCTGTCTTGATGTTAACCGGAGTTGTGCATGTGTTTTCCAAGTGGGAAAACACATACATTGGTTTTGGATGCTTTCTATTAGAGCTGTCTTCCATTTGGATTATGCCTTTTACAATTACCTCTATATCTGTTTCCATGGCATTCTAGTGAGACCTGTAAACAAAATTTTCTCAGTTTGCTGGGATAGGATTTACCTGTACTTACACTTGCTAATGCAGCATACAGGTAGTTGTGGTCCTTGAACACAAACAGGGCAATACCCAGGTGCACTGATTTGATCCTGGTGGATGGTTTGTGTGGATTAGTCTGGTAAGCAATACTGAATCATTCAATGCTGCAAAAGTGCTGAGGTTTATACGAGGGTATGCAGGCTTCAGAATTGTGGAAGAAGACTATTGGAACTCTCCACCTTATATTAAGATTTAAGTCAGCATAGCAGGATGCATGAGTTGATATTATGTAATTAAATTAGAAATTATATATTAATTACAAAAAGTTGAAGAAACACAAAAGATTTTAAAATCAAGTAAAAAGGAAGTTTACAGAAGCCATGGTTTGCAGACATTCTGTATCAGAGCTTAGTTCTTCATCTCTGAACTCTTCTGGTCTAAACATTTGAGGAACTCATCATTGTTGTGCCTGCCTGTAGAAGCATGTGATCCGTACTGAAATTCTCCCAACTTCCCCTGGCCACACTGATAGAAGCAGTGCTGTGTCACACAGAACTATTACTCTCCCCTTTTTATACAATCAGGTTTGAGTTTTTAGGTGCTAAAGTATCTATTTTCCTTTTTGCATTTGAGACATTTATGTACATTGCTCCTCTTAATAACAGATATTCAAGCCTGAGTTATGCTCTTTTGATTTAAATAAGAAAGGTTTCACTGCATTCAGGGTAGAATTTGACCATATTGCTCACAAAGTCCTGCGTATCAAAAGTAGATTTGCCTCCAGAGACTGTGAATTTTAATGTTTGTTTTGAATGTGGTTAAGTGAACATGGCTCCGAGCTTTGAAACATTTTGTAAGTTTGATTCTTGACTCTGGAACAAATCACTGCCAAGTGCTCTTGAAGTAGAGAGTGTGTCAAACACAGATCAACGTTTTTGACCTGTATTCTCTTGCCCTGTGGGGTAAGATCTTTAAATGCAGTCAGCATTCAGGTTCAGCTCAGTGTTACTGATGTAAATGGAGTATATCACTGTCATCAAAGCACTCTGTGGACACAGATGTTCTGGTGTTGACATATTCTTCTCTTTTGAAGTAAGGCCAAACATTTCCAGTAATAAGCTACTTAAAAAGAGGAAGCAGTATGCTGAAGGATAAGGTAAAAACAGATTTCATGGTAAAGAAAAAGATTATTTATTAAAAATAAAAAAGGAGAAAAATAAATTCTGATTAAAATGATATCTGTTTTCCCCATACATGGTCATGGATTTACTAAGTATTCATTCCCAGAGGGACAAAGCCAAAAAAAAGAACTAAGTAGGTTAAGTTCTGAGTCCTTCTACCCTGTTTCATGTGGTGTTTTTGTTTTTGTTTTGTTTTGGTTTTTTTTGTTTTGTTTTGTTGTTTTGTTTTGTTTTTTTTTTTAAATGGATGTGCTATGTTTACACTAAATAGAATGGGGTTGTGTCAGTTGCATCAGTCAAATTTCACTGCAATGAATCAGATCTCATACGTAGAAGTGCAGCATAGTGTCACACCACGTTACGTCAGTTGCTTTTCACAGCAAATTGGACAAGGTTTTATTTCAAGCCAGTGGAATGGGCTGCATCTGATCACTTAACATTTTTGCTTAAAAGTAGCTGATTGTTCAGAAGTATTACACCAAGATTTTAGAGAACCTTTTTCTTGACAATGACAACTAAAAATATAAAATCTCAATCAATATCATTGAGACCTGTTCTGAGTTTTTTTACCTGGGTCTTTTTACTTTGTCTGTTTTGTGGAGGTGAAGAATTTGAAGAGAGATGGATTTGAGGAAATGAAATATTTGCTATGCTGATACTGTTTCTACTATACTCTTATTTTTCTTTGCATTGAAGTGCATCCTAATTTTGTTGCAGTTTCTTAATCATGATTTCACACTAAAAGCTTTGTCCTTGGAAGGTGTTAGTAAAGCCTACCATGTGGGCATAGCAGTGGAAGACCATTAAATTATATATACCATACTATTATATTGATTGCATGAAGTTTTACAAGTTTCTCAAAGTGAAATAGAAGAGTGAGTTGTTCGAGAGGCAGCAGATTTTCCAAATGATGAAGTGAGCAAATATTCCCTTTGGGCAGAGAACAGCTATAACTCTTGATTATTCAGTGTGAGCATTGCCTCATTGGGGACATTAGTTTTTCAGATTGTGCTAATCTTTTAAAAGTAACAACTGGCCACTCATCACCTTAGGTATTTCAGCAAGATCATGTGCAAAACTCTAATTAGTATTTATAGAACAGCAACTCCTCCCAGTAGAATAGTAGCGGTAGCTGGCAAATATCTGGTTGACACCTGTTAAGTCTTTAGACATCCATTGTATTTTATTCTGCATTTCAAATGAGCAGAGAGCAGTAGGTGAAGTCTCTAATTAAGGGATAAAAGATAACAAATAACATGGTTCTTGAGTGGATGGACACAAAGTTAAAGGCTGTTCTGCAGTTGTTATGCTGTATTTGAGGAATAGTTTGTTTGTAAGTAATAAAGCTAGCTAAAATATTATGGAGCCTTTAGCCTATGAGGGAGGATTTATGTCTAGATTTATATGTGGGTTTTTTTATAATGTCAGCTTTCAAACTGCTGCTTGGCAAAGCAGCTACTTTTTTCCCTGTCTTTTATCTCACTCGGCACTGACGGCTTTTAACTGGATAGCTGCCTTCCCCAGCAAGCACTCCACTAACTCTGTTGCTATAACATCTACTGTTAAATACTCACAACACATTGCTTCTGAAGCATTTTTCTTTTCCAGTAAACCTGGGAGTACAGAAAAACTTCTAGGTAATTAATTCAAACTTGAATCTATATGTATTTTGGTAAATATTGTCATGATGAGGAATTTTGGTAGACATTGAGAAAAGCAATGCAAGTTTTATGAACAATACTCCCATATGTTCCATTCATCAGAAGGGGACAAGACTGAGAAAATCTGAATTTTGAGTAGCTAAAATGTGTTAATTCTTGCCAAGTTTCTTAACATTTGTGTCTACAATGCAGTGTTACAATCACTACCATGTCTACCAGGCTGCATTATACATTCAGAGACTTTCAGCAGCATTTTTAGTATGTATTTATATATCTTTAGCCGTAAGATAAGCTGTTTGTGAAATGAGCTGTCATTTGTGGTGAAACAGTTTGAGAATAGAGCACTAAATATATATATAACTTGCTAATCTGAAAGACTAGAATTGCTTACTATAAAATATATAGCCGGCTAGGGTTGGTGATAACATCACCTGAATTTAGGTAAAGCAGATGAACAATCTGTTACCATTACCTGATTCCTTCCTTGGCCTATTTTACAACTTTGGCTACTGTCTGAAATTTGTTCCTTTGCCAGTTTTATAATGCAATGTGTGCTCATTCTTGCTGGTGAGAAGGGAACGGGTGAGATTGCTTTTGGAGGTTCAGAAATATTTCCCATGGCAGGGGTGTGTGTTGATGGAGCCTTTGCCAGGTGCAGATCTGGTTCCCTTGTGCTAGTACCACTCTGCATAGGATCACCAGACAGGGAGCCGGCCCAGGTTAAAAGTAAAGTTTCATGGAAGAGAAAGGGAATTTAGTCTTGGTCTGGTTCATCACACAGCTCCAAAACAAGCTGCGTGGGTCCAACTGGAGGAGCAGTGAGGGAGGTGGGAATAAGTGGCTGGAGCAGGGGCGAGGGAATGAGAGCAGCTGCTAGGAAAATGCCTGGAGAATTGTTTGTGGAACCATAGCCTCCATTTCAGTGACTTGTAGCATTTTATTTGGAGAAAATAGAGGAAAAGACATTGCAGTATCGACCTTTTAAAATCTCACATTGAGTGATAAGCAGGAGTAGTTTTGTCTTGGTCTTGCTGTAGCTCTTTGGAAGAAAATACGATGTTTTCAGACAGTTTTGAGGCTGGCATGCATGTGAAAGTAAAATAGCTGCCTCTGAAGTCAGTCCTGGGTGAATTGATGTTTGTGTGAATCTCATGAAATAACAAAAGTAACAGACCTAACCACTCATCAAACCCATAAAAAATGCACTCTTTCCTCTTTCCCAGTCCAGCAAAGGTAGTTATTCCTGGGCTACATATCACTCTTATCAGGAACAGCTTTTGTGGAAATAGAGGGGAGGTTATATTCTTCTGACACAAAGTATGAATCAGATCCCCAAACAAATGTGTTTGTTGTGCAAACTAAATGGGATTAGTTTGTGGCAAGAAAGAAACTTAAATTTTATTGACTGGATTCTTTACTGGAAATTTAAGGTGCATGGGATTATCTTGGGGAAAACTGATAATAAGGAAATTAAATTAATATAAAAAAGGCAAATGAATTTTAGGATTCAAAGTGAAAATAATGAAGCAGCTCCAAAGGACTGCTAAGCCATCATTTAAAAACCCAGGCTGTTTTATATGTATGTATGTGTTTCCTCATCATTTATCTGACTGATCTATAAATCAATTTATTTAGATTACAGAAGAGTCAAAAGGCCCTAGCCAGGATTAAGACTCATTGTACTTAGTGCTGTGGAAACACATAAACAGACAAAGTCCTTTTCCAAAGTTGTGAAAATTTTATGATTGATTTCAGTAAGAGCAAAGTTAGGCCAGTACCAAGCACTTCTGAAAATTCTGTCCTTAAAGATTTATTCCTAGCAGTAACTGTTTAAAAAAATGACATAACTGCTTACATAAGAGTCTAAATATTTGATAGCTATAGTATTTACATCTAAAACACCAGAGGCTATGTGCTTTAATACCTCAATCTGTTTCCCATATACTCTGTCAACATGAGTTCCCTGCATTGATTGAGGGCACTCTGTGATCCCTAAGGTTGTATTCATGAAAGGTTACCCTTGGTACTACTTTATTCATGAAAGGTTTGAAGCACATAGGAAACAAATGGGTCTATTCCTGCTAGGTGCATTTTTGTCATCTATAAATACTGAATTACTGGGGTGCTGATGAGAAATTCAAAATCTTTGAAAAGTGCAGTTGCCTGAAAATAGTTCCCCTATCACCAGCGCAAATCACAATGAAATTTGCTGTTGGGAGGTTTTCTGGCAGTTTAAAACAACTGAATTGTAGGGTTTTCCCACTTTCGTCCATGGTATTGAGTTTAATAGCTGCAAAATATGACCAGAGCTGTGCATTGCATCCCATCATGAAACGGGTCATTCTGTCTTCTCAGGTGATGGGCATTTGGTGGAACTGATTGCATGAAAAGTGTTCACAGAACTGAGTCCCTAACCTTGGCAGGTTAAAAAAAAAAAAAAAAAAAAAAAAAAAAAAAAAAAAATTAAAAATTTAGGCTTTTTCCCCCAAAATGAGTCTGTAAGTTAGATAAATATGGGCAGCACTGAAGTCAAAGCAGAGTCAAACTACCAAGAGGACATTGCAGCTTTTCATTGCAATTTTGTACTTTGAACTAATGGAGCGAAGCAGAATGAAAATCACCTCTCTTAAGAATGGCATTTATCAGCCGTTAAGTACTTAGTAGTAAGAGCCCTACACAGACAAAGCTGAGTGTCACCAAGAAACGTACTTGAGAATCAGACTGTTAACACAAGACTACACAAAGAAGAGCCAAAAACTGTAATCAGAAAGTGCAACATCTCTTTAAGAATGTTTTAATGGTCTGAAGAGTGCTAGACAAGTGGAATTTAACAAGACGTAATAACCTATGACATAATATAATTGAGAATGCACCAGGACGCAGCACAGTCAGGTTAAATTTTGGCTTTCCTTCACTTAGCCTTGCAACTTTAAAGATCTTTCAACATATGATTTTAAAAATGCATAGTACTGTTTAAATTTACATATGACATAGAAGCATAGGATGTGCAATGTATCAGAAATACAATTCTAAGTAAAGTTAGGGCTGAAATATCCAGCCTAATATCTTCAAGTGTTTGTTTGAATCATTAACAACAACTTTTTCATTCATTTTCCATGAAGAAACAATATTTAGTGCAGAGGAAAAGATAATGGGAACTATGCATTGTGAACTACTGATAAAAGTGAGATGGTTATCAGGCACCTGCCTTATATTTGAAGTGCCACGGTAAAAGCCCAAGCAATGAGTTCAATTTCTCTTTTAATAGAACATAAAATAGAAGACAGAAACATTCTGCTGTACTGTGGAAATTGAGAATTGTAGAGAAAATAAGCAGTAAATAAGTATGGCAGGTGATAATGCAGGAACAGAATATTAAAATAATGGGTGCTGTATCTTGAACTTTGTCTCATGGGATGCGACAATTGCATATAAGCCCAAAATATAAAAACCTAATTTTTATGCTGTGATTACTAGGGTTAAGTTGTGAATTAACTTCTGTATATGTCACCAGTTTGAGAGAATTAAAATTTAATGATAATAGAGCTAAGATCATTCCTGTCTCTCTAGATGCTGAGGCAGTGGCTAAAGTTTGTTTTTTTCAACTGCTTCAAGTAGGATTATTGAATTCTAGATTGAAAGTGAAACGTCGTCTCCCTGGTTCACTATATTAAGTATCTCTGAGATGGAAAACCTCGCAAGAGCTCTCCTAGTGTGATTAGAAGCTACCCAATATTTTTTGGCAGCACATACTAATTCCAGTGTTCCTGTCTAGTCCTGCTCAGGCAGCACAAGGATAACTGGCTGTCAGGAGCTTTGGGTAATGGAAAGGTGAGGCTCCAGGCTTTCAGTGGAAAGGTTTGCTGACAGTTCCCTACGTCTGGAAAATAAAAGTGGAGCTGAGGAGGGGAAGGGCTGTGCTGGGCAAGGGGGCTGAGTGGTTCTGGGTTGGAACATCATCCCTCAGGAAACCATGAACCATTAGTACAGGTGTGAACAATGCGGCACCTTCATTACTGCTCTCAGACATGTATCCTCTCTAGCACTTAGTAGATCTACTGGTGGAATTTAAGGCTGGGTGTTTATCTGCCCAGGGTCTCAGGACATTAGGCAAGCAGGCTGAAGCATCTCTCCAGGACCAGTAATGGAGTCCCCAGGTGTGGGACTTGTGCCCAGCACAGTTATGCAGATGAGGTGCAGGTGTCCCTCCTCAGGACATTGTATTTGCTGCAGGTGTGCAGGTAGTTGAAAGAAAAGGCTCTTGTGGTTGTCCCTGTGCCACACAGCGGGTGGGAGGTTCTGAGGCAGGGGGTGAGCTCTGTGTGTGCTGGCAGGTAAG
This sequence comes from Caloenas nicobarica, assembly GCF_036013445.1. Taxonomy (NCBI): domain Eukaryota; kingdom Metazoa; phylum Chordata; class Aves; order Columbiformes; family Columbidae; genus Caloenas; species Caloenas nicobarica. Next base: position 102,294,442 of record NC_088284.1, on the reverse strand, counting down.
GGTTTTTTACAGCTCTTAAACCCCAGTAGCATGTCAGCTATTTAACTGTTTTTATCTTCTAACAGCACGGTGTGCATGGCACTTATTTAAAGTTATGACAAAGAATCCATAAAGTATTTATTTTTAGATGTACTCTTTTGTTTGAAGCAAGACAGCTTGTGGGGGCCTGGCTGAGAGGGACTGGGCTGTGGTGGGGCTGCCCCCCTGCCCCAGGAGTTACCTTCCCTGCCTTGTGCTGTTTGGGCTCTGTCTTGTGCATTTTTGCTGCCTTATTCCCTCACTTTTACTATTCTGTGCTCACAACCATCCTTTCTCAAACCTTCTAAGCTCAGAGAGAAAATGGTAAGTGCTGGTGAGGAAAGGCCCTGGGGTTTGCCGGGGTGCCCCCTCCCTTCAGAGATGCCCACAGGTGTGTAAGTGGGTTGTGGGTGTTTGCCTAGGTGCCATCTGCCCCCAAACAGTGTGACTGAGGGAATTGTGTTGCGAGAAGTACAGTAATGAAAAGAAAGTGTCCTATCAGCAGCTGAAGAATAAGATTTTTATTAGGGGTTAGCTGTAAAATTGTTAGGGAATTACACTGGGTAGCTGGACTTGCTGTGAAATGATTTCAAATGGCAGAATTAGTGGCTTCCAAAATTGGGAGTTGCTATTGAGATTAAGGAAGAAAATAGTGTTTGTGTTAGCTTTTTGTTTGAAGATTTTGCTGTTGTTCATGCTATTTCAGGTGCTGCTGTAAAAAACACTGTATTTATTCTATGAAGAATTTTGCAAAATATTTTATTGGAAATGTGTGATATCCTTCAGCAAATTTGTAGGAAAGGCCATTGCAGCTCAAGATGAAGAGAGATTCAACTTAAAAGGGTGGATTCACCATAGAAAGAAACTGAGGAATATCCAGGTTAAAATAATTCAATATGCCTTTTAATGTTTGATAAAATCATCTCCTAATATTTTTCTCAGTGTAGTTAAAAAGCACCGGTACCTTATAGTTTTGAAACCAGCAGTGATATAATAATTTAGCTTTGATAAAGCGAAGAATTTTTCTCCATGTGCTTCTCTACTGGATAGTTTAATGGTCTTGTGGTTGTCTTTTAAATGTCATTCGGTCAATGAAGGGGAGTCATGCATGGATGTTTGTGTGTAGTTTTTTTTATTAAACATAATTTCCCTGGGCTCTCCTGAGGGACGGTTGCTATTCTGGGGGTGCTGGTGGAAGGGATAGTGGTGCAAATCCTGCTTGGAAAGTGGCTTGTTCGGGCTACATGAACTTGAAAAATGACTCAGCGAGGGGAAAAGTGCCGGTGCAGTCGGGAGGGCTTTGCCTTCAGGAGCAGCTCCTGTAGCTAAAAGCAGAGTCAGTCAGGGTGAGCACGGAAAGAAATGTATTCAAACTCACTGGGTGTTAATCCTTGCAGGCAGAGGTCCGATACTTGTCTTAAAAGGAGGAAACGGGGAAATACTGTTTGTGCACCTGGTGAAATGAAGGGGGAGTTGATTTAGTTGGGAATCTTAAATATAGTTTTCTGTGTAAGTGGGGAAAAAAAAAAAGCTTTGTGCCTTGTGTTGTAGTGCTATATGTCACGCTCCTTGAGCATATGTGGCTATGTTAACTGTTACATTACTGTCTGAAAGACACATAGGTTTTAAATCCAGTAAATTACGCGCAATCTTGGCCTTTAATTATGTACTGAGAATGATCACCTGGAGGAAACTTCCACTGTTGTGCAGTTGCAAACTAAGTGTCTCGCTTGCAGCACAGAAACAAGAGGAGAAAAAGTATGAGGCATCAGTTACACAGAAGAAAACATAAGTAGCTTTTCCTTTGAAAGCTTTTAATCGATGTAACTCTGCTCTGCTGCCGTTATGTCTATGAACAAGCATGGGCCTGGATGTTTGTACATCAGTCTGAAAGGGAACACTAAACTGCAGGTCTGCTGGTAAAGAAGCCAAGTGCTAAGGGTAGAGTGCATCTCAATATTCGAGGTGTCTTAAAGCAGCGTGTCGGAGTCGTTATGCCTTTCTATTTCGTTAGCTGGGGGATCTGAGAGTTCTTATTTCAGACTTAGTCTGAAGTATTCCCTCCAACCCCACTGATGTGAGGTACCGATACAGCAGAAGTTGGCATCTGTGATCTGTGTGGCTGCATTCTTTGACAAGAGTCTCACAGTACAGTGAAAATGAACAGAGCATTCTGGATTTGTCATTTCTAATACTCCTCAACTTGTGTCTGTGTGTTATGGAAGTATAGAAACCAATAACCTAGATGAATCATAAATGTCTGGGGTGAGTGTGTGTATACGTTTGCGTGTGGGATGCTCTTTCAGTTTGTTTACTTCTCCTTTTATTTTGGCAAAGAATTCCAAGTTTACATTAAGAGGCTGGGCTTCAAAAATATATCTGAATAGAGGAAATGAAAGAATGGATAAAAATGGAGAGAAAATAGTAGCCTGGAGTGAAATGTGTGAGTAACTCTGTGTCTGAGGCCTTTGGATACTAAAATTACAGAAGGAAATAAATTACATGTTGACTGCATGCTTTTCTTCCACTCTTAGAGCGACAGAAACCAGAATGTCTTCTATATAAAGTAACAGTGAACTTAACTATAACCAAGCATGGGAAATGGTATTTTAGTTCTTAAAATACTCTTATCTTGCTGCACAATAGAGCACAGCATTTACATTCACAGTACTGCCACTGTGTGGTTTCCCCTGAAATTCTGCGGGTAAGGAAAGCCATTCTCTATCAAATCATCAAAACACTCACAGCAGCCTGTACATGTAGGAAGGAGAGTGATGGCAGTGAAAATTGCATGGATGCACTTCAAAGGACTTTCTCTTTTGTTGTATTTTTAGTTTTAGTTTGCCTTTCTTGAAGGAGGGATTTCATGCTTGCAAAGTTTCTGCCATCCAAGTATACGTTGTTGGCACAACCCAGCATTCAATACCTTAATATTTACAGTTGAAAATGAAGGTTTTTACTTTTTGTTTCAAAAATTGGTACACCGTTTTAGGTTCAAAACAAATTTGCTATCAGAATTCTTTTTAACGTTTTAGTGATCTGAACGTACAGTGCAATGAAATAAACATATATCCACTGACAGAATCTCGTGTTAACATAAAGGCTTTTAAAAGCTTAAATTTAACAGGTAATTAATAAATGCTATTTCTGTTAAAGCCAAAGATGTGGATTAAGGTTTAGAAAACCTTCTGGTAAGTGAATCAGAGATACTTTATTGCAGATGCACAGTGGTGTTATATATTCACTGACAACACTTAAAGTACCACTAATATGTTCTGCCTGATAGCATGAGACACATGAATGAGAAGTTAATGGTCATGAAAGCCACAACAAAACCTATTTATTGGAATATATTTTTTTAAGATTTACCTTTAAGTACAGATATTTGATATTTTGAGTTCTACTTCTGCAATGCACTTCTGTACTCCCTTCTTTTGTCTCTAAGCATTTTTGTTTTGTGTTTAAAAAGAAAAACAAAAAACCAAAAAACCAGAACACAAACACAAATGAAAATCCACCCACAGACACAAAACAAACCCCCCCCCCAGTTCAAATATAGTATCTTTTTACTGTACTAGTAGTAAATGAGACTGAAACCTTTAGAGTTCTTGAACAGGGCTCATTTTTTGCCTCCACTTTCTGCATGGCTGTGCTGGATACCTTCCATCTTAGTTTCAAACTAAACAGCTGTATTTTTGAAATGATAGCCAATTAGTCATTTTTGTTATATTGCAATATATAAAACTGGAAAATGGTGAAATAGAAATGTCTCATTTTTGTGGCGTATCTGAATGTGGCTAGATAGGCCAGAGTCAGAAAATCTAGGAACTAGTAACAACTACTGCATCTTTGACATTATTTGACTTCTACTCTCCTAGAATAGCTGCCTAGGATGCGTATACAAGGTGAAAACAATTGCCTTGGGTGGTTAAAATGGAAGTCAGCTGAGGTAGGAGGGCCTTAAAAGTAACCGATGAGACCTTCACAGGTTTTGAAGTGTTATGGTAATGGGGTTTTTGTGGGGTATAGAGTGGGAGAAGGCTGATTGAAGGAATCCAGCCAGCTCAACCAAGGTGCTTATAATGTTTCGTTGTCTTCTGCTCTGAGTCCCATCTCAAGATAGAAATATAATAGTTAACTAATGTTTATTATCACATTTTGCAGGTTTTTTTTTTTTTTTTTTTTTTTCCTCAAGGTCATTGCCAGCATCAGTTTTGGAGCAAACTCAGAATTTTTTTCATTCTGTTTTGCTTCTCAGTTCAGTGGTCTGAAAGCAACAAAAATAAACTACCCAATTTACTGCATTATACTGTTACATGATTACCTTAAAATTTGATACATAGCCTGGCTGTGAGCAGGTACAGTTGAGATATTATTTTGATTTTTTTTTAGGCATTTTTTTAAACTCCTAGAGAAAGCTTGAAAGTTTTCAGGGCAAGAAAACTTTTGCTTTATATCAGAAGCATATTCTTGCTCCTAGCAGGATTTAGTACATCTTTTTAGCTATAAAGGAGTATTTATATTCAGTTATTTTAATCTGAGAGCTAGAATCTGCCTCTCAGAATGTTTATATAGAAGTTATCTGCTGCTAGAAATCACCCTTCTGTCACCCCAGAATACTTGCCTGACTTTTTTTGTGTGTATGTTTTAAAGCTGTCTAAAAATATACCCAGACACTCCACACAAAGCAACAAAAAGACTTCCCATAAGCTCTGGAACAATTAAACTCGGCACTCCCTTCTAAATAAACCATGTGCTGGGTCAGCAAAGGCCCACAAGAGACACTTACTTCAGGCTCGTGTTTGCACGACTTTCTGCTATAGACCTTCTGCAGAGGTTTGGCAGCTTGTCTCAGCTCTAACTGCCTAGAAAACCTGCACATCATCTTAGATTTCTCTTTCAGAAGTTTTCCAGCTAAGTTTGAATTACTGAAATGAAACTTCGTAACACAAAGATTTTCATACCCTTTGTTGAAATGGTGCCCCTATAATGTGGCATATTAAATATTTAACATAGTTTGCAGCAGATAAAAAGCAATTTTGTTTAATTTTTCCTAAATATTAATGCTATCATGCACCTTAATCCTTTCATTATAATAAAAATTTGTTCAAGCTCATTCTTATTAAACATTTTCTAATTTATAAGGGTATGGACGTTTTGCTTCTGATCCTAATAAGTAATAAGCCTAAAATGCCACTGTAAAGAAAAAGGGTGAGAGCTGAGAGTCTTCACTGGTATATAGGAAAGAATTACAGGCTAGAAAAATAACTTCATTTTTTTACCCAAGGACACCAAAGGCAATGCCTATCTCCCAAGTAACCCAGCTCAAAGTTTTGGGTCAGTTGTCAAGGAATGAGATGAAATACTTGCAAAACACTCAGTGAAACGACCTGGAAAATAATTTATAAAGAGGTTGCCATTCATTTCTGAGCGAGGGCTATTTTTCCATCTGTATCTCTGAACTGCAGAAAAAAAAAAAAAAAAAGAAGAAAAATCCTGGATTGGAGTTTCAGCTTTTCTCTGCATCCTAGAACAAAAATGTAGTAGGTAATTATTTTTAATGCTAATTAAAGACTTGTTTTTCCAAACACTAAGAGTCAATAAGGTTACAAGAGGCAGTAAGCCCTTGATATAATAGCAAACATTTCCCATAACCCATCCAGCTACATCCAAAGAAAGCAGCAAGGTATGCTACACACATGAATATTAGCAATGAAAAAGAAACAACTTCAAGGCAATGTGGTTTAGAATTTGAATATATTTAGGCAATGTTATACTCAGTCCAAGTATATTGATGTGGCTCGACTAATTGCAGTAAAACTACAGCTGGCAATAGGGGTGGATCTGGCCTGCTTTTCTACTCTGTCTAATGTCTCTAGTTTGTTTTAAAAATTCTTTGCCTACTGTTCCTTCTTTCTCTTGTCTAATTTACACACACAAAACCAGAAATTCACGTGTGCTTTAAAACTATGGTTTTTTTATAATGTAGCTTTTCTTTCCTCGTGGAATTACTGTTTTTAATTTCCAATGTCCCTTCTGTTGCACTGAAAAAATATTGCTAATTTGCCTTGTATACAAATAACTTTATTTCAATTGTGGTAGATGCACTTTTTAAAACCCAAAATAGTTTATTTTAAATACTAAGCTGATTAAAATAGTCTTTGCATAATTCTTAGACCTGCTGAATCCCATGTTAGTTGATTCTCTAAGCCACTATAACTCATCCACAGAATAATTATACAGATATTTCTGTTGAGAAAGCAGAGAATGAACTTGCAATATAAAGGCCTGAGTATAGTAGCTGTGGGGATTGTGAATACAATAGGTCAGTTCTTGTTTTCATGTCAGTGTAACTCTGGAGAAACCTTTGGATTTAGCTGGAGTTATTTTAGATTTACATCACTATAAGATAGGCTACCTACCTCTACTTCATTATACTATAGGATATTGTGGTCTCAACCCAGTGAAGCGTTTGCTTAATCTTGAAAATGTGAGTAGTTTACTGAAATCAAAGATGAGCACAAATTTAAGTGCCTTACTGGATATAGGCTTCTCCTCTTAAATGCCAGCAATTGCACGGATAGTCATCAACTGTATATCCCACTTGCTTCTAATCCAAATAACTGTATCCCAAATATCCTCTACCTAGATGAGATCAGCACCTTGAAGAGCAGCCGGTAGAGGCCAATCTAAAGGCAGATAGAGATGGGATTGTAGGTGAAGTCAAACACTCCAAGAATGGGAAAGCACTTTCATTTTAGAAAATGATTCTGGAAGGTGTGCAGCTTCTGGAAAATCCTGATAGCATGTGAAAAAACTCAATTCTCTTGCTTCCTTCACTGAACAGCTAGAAGACCATACTCTGGTTGCATACCTGCCAACTAATGTGGTTTAGTACACTTGTAGCTTCTCTTTGGAGGTACCAACTTCTGAACACAATATTGTGCTCCTTTCTTTGTGTCCTCAAAAAATACAGAGAAATTCTAGGCTTAATCTTATACACCAAGCAGCACTGATATTAGTCTTAAAAGTTGCCATGTATCTTTGGCTAAGATAATAAACTGATATAGTCTTTTGCAATTGTCAAAGTGACAGTTCTCAAATCCTGTGGTCATAAGTAGCAAAGCTCAAGCTGATAGGAGACAGTTTCTCATCAGGGTTTGTGGTTATGATCTCTACTGGAACAGATTAGAAGAGTGAGAGATCTTACTGTCCTCTGTAATGAAATGGAGAACTCCTGTCAGCAACTGTGATGAAAACCAGTAAAAACTAAAGCTGGAGAACGAGCAGAAAGAAGAGATTTGTAACAGTAGGAGACGCTTTAGGAGAAGAAAATGTCCTAACAAATCAGTCCTAACAGAAGCATGATGCAAACCAGAACGCCTGTCTTTGTGAAATTGTATATTCTGTAGGATCCATAGCAGCCTGTTGTGATGGATAGCCAAATTCTCTCTGAAATCAAGAGGGAAATTCTTTTTGCTAGTTCTGAATAAAAGGACATCTACCATGCTAGATCAGTGACAAAGCTGTGTAGTTTTTGCCTGTGAATGTAGCAGATGAGCCATGATCATTAGCTTACTTTTTAGTCAAATTAAAAGGGGCCGACTTCAAGTAAAACCTGCAAATTGTCATGTGGGCTGTGTTTGAAGAAGTCGTCTACCATTTTTCATATCAACAAAGCTCAATCTACATCTCTCTGAAATCAATGGATGTTTTAGCCAACATTTCAATACGTGCTAAATTCCCCAAATAAGAGCTGCAATATAAATGCTCTTGCTTTTGCAGTGCTTATAATATTCTAGAATATCTTTAAACAAGAAAGAATGGAAAGACCATGTTCTGTGTAGCCCACAGCAAAGACAGACAAGTGAACAGAAATACATCCTATTAATAGAATAGTGACACTGAAGATTTGAGCCTAAAAGAGAAATCTAAAAGTGAAATCAAGTTGGGGGCGTGTGTGTGGTTGTTTTTTTAATAGTCTAATTAATTATAGTATATTATTCTTTTTGGCATTAATAGGTTAACCTGTATACAAGAGATTGAATCTGGTAAATCTCAGTGGCTTCCCAACTGTCAGGATGTACCTGGCAAGCTTAAAGGAGAAAAATAGCAGTAAAGGGGAAGAAATAGGTTGACGTTAATGCTACATGCCCACACACTAACTCAACTTAAAGTATATATGGAAAATTAGGCCTAAAATATCTCTCAATAGCATTAGACAATGGAGATTTTAATTTTTTTTTCAAATAAAAAAGGATCTTTAAGTTCCTGAAAATTTACAAAAGTATGACTTTACTCTGTGTGTAATGGAAACATTAATTTTACAAATCTTTCAATAGTATGGTTGAATGTCTCGTGCATGCCTTCACAAACATCGGGTTTAAAGGAATTTTTCTTGAACCTGTGAAGATCTCTTGAGTCACAGAAAAATAGGTAGTTACAAGTCCCACAGCTCTGTACATGAAAAATATTGAAGTTCTATTTTAAGTATTACTTGGCATATCAAAAACTTTGCACTAGTAATTGTATTGTCAATCATTTAGTGTCCCATTGCTACAGAAATAATAGCTTAAAATGTAGCCATTATTTTTTTTCAAGGGATATAAAATTGAGTTTTATAATGAGAAAATAATACAAATGATTCCCCCCAAGAATTAAACAGTGTATATTGCACAACAAAATTACCATAAGCAACAGTTAAATCCTGAATTGTTCTTGAAATATCTGCCTTTTCCAGCTTCTTACTCTCTTTAAACACTTTGAGCTGCACAAATGCCCACTGCCTATAACTTGAAACCTGCAGAAGGATTATAGTTGATGCAAGCTGATGCGCTGATGATGATCTCAGTTTGCAAGCTGTTTAATGTTAAAAGTTTCATTGAAACTGTCAGTAAAAAGTCTATGAATAATTTCAAAGACCTTCCCAAGCTTTTCTGTTCTCTTGCTTCCAGCATGCTGCTTTTAGTAATGAAACCAGCAGACTTGGAGTTGCTGCTTGGCTGGTGGAAAAGTGACTTGGAAGCAGTTTCCCTGCAGCTGTGTAAGATTGAGAGTGATGCTTCTCTCTCTCACTGCTGGAACAACTACTACTCGTTCCTAGTAGTACTGAGACTCGTATTTCAACAGACAGTGGTGGGGGAAAAAAAAAGTCTTCTGCTGATGTGGGTGAATGCGGCATGGTCGTCAGATTTTGTTCTCGTTGAAGAAATCTGATTCTTCTTCTTGAACCTCGTTGGCTTGCATGGCTGCTGTGTCCTGTGGGGTGCATTTGGGTGTGCTTCTATATTTATATACATATGTATTAAAAAAAAAAATCTGCTATTTCTTTGTGGAGCATGTAAAAGACTATTTCATTAACTGTTTGTATAACCTTTTTACTACAAAGACCATACCTGGAACTGGACTTCTTGCTTTATTCAAACATAATTTGGTTGGAAGTTTATTCCTTTTCAGATTGAAAGGCATTTCTTCATAGAAATATTCTGTGATGGCAATGGTCAGCCCAGACTTTTAACCTTATCTTACAGAAGTTTTGAAGTACCAGTTGATCTCCTAAGATATTTTCCAGTATCTTGTACAAATCCTTATGCTTTAAATAACCTGGTCTCATCTAAGCTCAAAATAGATGACAGTTTTTTTTTCTAGTCTTGATGAGAATCTAGCAAGAAACAGGAGTGTGCTGATTAGGTTTCAGTATTTCCCATAACCACCCATTATTTACCTGACGTTCAATTCTGGTGCTGGGCAGGGGGGTGTGTGTTTGGGTTTTCCCCACGCTTCTAAGAAAAGGAATAATACCTTGCAAAGGTTATTATTGTAAAGAGTTATTTGTGAAATCACTCGTATCTTGTTGGGAAATGTCTTGGTCAATGAAAGGCTTCAAATAAGAAAAAAGTTGAAAGCGTGAATGGGCAAATATTTTAGCAAGCCTTTGGGGGTTTTAGGTAATACTTTAGCAACAAAGAAGCAAAAAGAAAAAAATCTCAATTTCTATGTGTGCAAAATTCCCATTGTATTAAAGGAGTTAGGTCTATCAGCATAAAATAAGCATTTTAAATAAGCTTAGTAGGAGAAATATTCACTATTGAGGTGAACCTTTTCCTTTTTAGTAAAAGGGTGATACAGTTAAAGGTGATCTACTGATCTTCAGATACTTACTGTGATACTGTGGCAACATCAGAATTAGACACAGAAAATGGGGCAAGCAGCCCAGTGGAACATAATGAAGACTACACAGACAATGTTATGGGGAGTCTACAGAAGAAATTATTAACAAGCAAACATAGTAGGGTTCTGGGAAGAAAGTGGGAACATTATGAAACTCTTCTGGGAACGGTTTGAGCATGGGATTGTTGGTAGAAAATGCAGAAACTTTTGAAGAAATAACATATTATCGAGGCCGGTAAGAGAAGTGGGAACACTAAACTCTGCTACGGCAGAGGAGTCAGTGACATGTCTAGGTTGGGCAGAGTTAGAGACCAGGTAGGTTTTGGAAAGCGGGAAAGCTGCAATTTCTTCTAGATATAGAGAAACAATTATTCACTACTGCTGTGCCTCTGTGTTCAATCAACGGTGGCCTAATTGGGTCCTTTCAGTTATTTTTGTGTGTCTGTCTGTAAGAAGAGTGTAGGTTTCTGTGTTCTGAGTTGTTTAGGGCAATCTGCTGTCCAGATTTAGTCAGCAGTTCTAACAGAAGGTAGAGGCAGTTACTGGCATTGTTTGCACTGCAGAAGTGCTTAGGTACCTTGGTTTTGACAGACTGCAATTATGAGGCATAAAATTATGGTGTAGTGAATATATGATTCCAGGTAAAAAAATACCTGATGATCATGGTGTCTCAGATCAATAGTCATGTCTGAGAATTCAGCAGTCACAGATCATAAACCTATCATGCAAAATGAGATTAATGCAAAATCATAGGCATGACTGCATATAAGCCATTAAATAATGTAGATCACAGTAGACTGTTATTTTCATTTTTTGACTACTTTTGCTTCTCATGAGGTGTTTGTGTGCCTTGTTTCAAAGGGTTTGGTACTCATTGCAAATTTAATACAGCAATGTTGTTGATTTTTTTTGTTCCCCAGCTGTTATGAGTAATATGGGTATCTTTGTATCACCTATGCAACCGGAGGTCCTTATATCAGCTGATTGCAGATTACGGGTTTGGATGTTATCAAATTAACCTTATGAACTGCTTTGGTTATTCTCAAATCAACCTTATGACCTGCATGTCAAAATTTTTGCAGCTGAATGTACATGAGCATGTGAAGATTAAGCTGTTGGGAATGTTATCCTACCATTTAATCTCAAAAACAGCATGGAAGACATGTCTTATGAAATTGATTGATCCCTCTGGCGTGAGGAAATGATAAGGTTGTGAGACACAGCATAAGAAGTATTTCTCATGCACAAAACATGTTAAGTTTAATGCCCACTCCTACACTGTGACAACTGTATTGCTGGTATGACAGCACTCCCCTTGCAGGCCTGGATTTGGTTCTGTAGGCAATCTAATTATCAATCGTTGCTTTTTGTGCCTTAGTCTTCACGGGCAAGGTCTCCCAAGCCTCTAGGACCTGTTTAATATAGGGTTTGATGAGAGTTACCAGCAGCGGATGAAGATTAAGATGGGGATTACTTGAGGGAACTCAAACCCGTTCAGGGCTATGGGAGCAGATAGGCAGCATCCAGGGTGATCAGAGAGCTGGCTGGCGTCCCACAGAAGCCACTTTGTCACCTTTCAAAGATAATGAACACTAGGGGAGGTTTTCGGTGACTGGAGAAAGACAAATTTACTCATCTTTAGAGATGGCCAAGAGGTCTGCAGGGGGAAGCACAGGGCAGCTGAGCTCACTTTGGACCCTGGGAAAGCCATGGGGCAGGGTCTCTTAGAAGATATTTCTTCCCATGTGAAGGGGAAAACGTTAGGATGCTTAACAAACCTGATTGTCTTCTATGATAAGATAAAGGGATTTGTGAATGATGGGGAAAGTGGTTATTTACTTTAACAAGGCTTTTGATATGGTCTTTGAGAATATTTTTGTAAGGTAAGAAGCTTTGGTCTGAGTGGGTGGACAACTACACAGTCATCAGATATCAACTCGGGTATCTGAATGTAGACCAGAAACTCTCAAAGTATCTAAGGGAATTCAGTTAATAGTTTCCAGAGAATGATTCTAAATTCTTCAGAAAGCTTTCAAGTGATGAAGTCAGCTATTCTTTGCAAGGCTGTAAAGTATAAACAGTACTTGAATTTTATTTATTGGAAAGGCCATACAATTTCATTTTTACACATAGTATTCAAGCCAACAGAAGATAATGAAGAATATGCATTAAAACTACAGTAATTGTTTGTTTAATAGTAACATCGTAACATTAAAACTTCTACTTATAGCTCTCTTTATTAATAAATAATTACTGGTTTTGCTGGTCATTTGTGGCAATATCCACTGTGCGCTAGGAAGTCATCAAACAAAATGACAGTCTCTTTGTTCATGAAGAAATTCAGAGCTACAGTGCGGGCTCTGTGATGCTCCTTAGTTATTCTCAACAGCATATTTTCCAAAATAATAGTATTATACTATCAGGATAATTATCTATTAAAATACTATGCAATTTATTAATAAAGAGAGAACCAAACTTTAGATTCTTAACTTGTGCTTGGGTGGTGACATTTTGTCCTCATTATGTAACCTCCCAAGCCTTCCTAAGGCTTCTTTCGCAATCTCATCAGGGAATTGCGTGGAAAACTGTTCTGTTTGCAGTAGTGAGAGTGTATGGGTGCATATTAGTAAAAAAAGACAATAACTCTTTTTGTTATTGCTTTGCTTTTAATTGACTGTGATAAGAGGACTGTGCTATGATCTGGGAGGTCTAGGGGGCTAGAGGAAATGTAAGCATCCTTCCAAGCTGGACCATGTGCTCTCCTGCTTCTTAAGGATGGGGCGGTGACCAGCTGGGAAGGTGCTAGGCACTGTTGGTCTATTCATATTTCCTCTCTCCCTATACAATAGCTTGTTGAATGCATAGAGAGATACTTTCTGCACTGGCTTTCTGCCACGTCAGTCTGCTGCAACCAGTTGCTTCTGATAAACTGTGCTGCATGGGGATGAGGATCAAGATTTACAGTAACTCTGCAGTACACAGAACTTTTTCTAAGGGCTTAGAAACAATACAGTCTTAGGGGTTTGGGATGTGGGAACTTGTAAGCTTGTGTTTACTTTTTCTTTCTATTTTTCCTAATGCTTATCAGAGCACTGGTGATGAGAAAAAACTTGGCATTACTTTACTGTGTTCAATAGGACTGAGTTTTTGCCTTACTAGTCTTTGCACTACTAGTTGAGTAGTGGAGGATATAATAGTAAGCAGAATTCGACCAGGGTTAATACAGTATTTCCTGGAGAGTTGCACTAAAAGCAGTTTCATATAAATGAAGATGTGTGGATCTGGTTAGAAAATAACTGTTTGGTAACTGATATCACATACTAGATGAATAAAATATCCTGATTTGCTTGACTTGGGGTGGGAAAAAAATTGGTGAATGTTGTACTCTCATGCCTTTAAAAGGCAAAAGCAGGGGAATAAAACCATGCGAAGAGCAGGCAGTGATTTAATGGATTTGAAGTCTGGAAGAGATTATACTGGAACCATACTGAAATATATACGCGTGTGTGTGTGTGTGCTGAGTCATTGATGGCGAAGCTGACAAACACCTACTCCTGCCCTCTTCGCAGACCTTCTCCCCAGTCCCTGGGGCTGTCAGTCATTCAAGCCACCAAGCTCTGCTCTGTTCACTCCGCTTGTGCTTCACAGCTGCTCAGTGCAGCCTGTGGAATTGGTACCTGGCAAGTGCAAACATCCTGCTCAGGTGGCGTGGCCTGGGGATGTTATGGGAGATCTTATCCTCATTACATAAAACTGTGTTTCTTTTTGCACGTACCCAGCATTGTTTCTTGGCTTTCTGTCAATTTGGTTTTTGACTATATTCATCATATTGTTACAGATTTTGGTCTAGTGTGTAGTGTCTGTGTGTGAGTTTAGGTTTGGATGTATTCTGAGATGCTTCAGCATGAAAGATCCAGCATAAATGTAGTACTTAAAATGAAAACTGCATGAATATAAGATAAAATATTATAAGTGAATTATGTTGAAATAGACCAACAGAAAAGGTGCAATACAGCCAAAGCATATGGTACAAGTGAAAATGCAATTTCTACCTCTACATTTGTATGTGAGCAGTTAGAATTTGATTTTTTTCATTTTTGCTTTTTTAAATTGCATTAGCAATTCCAGGTAGACAATCTCCAAAAGAAAGGCCCTTGACATTAAGTGTACTGAAAGGTCATTGAACAGTCATAACTTTCTTTTAATTTTAAATGCATTTATCCAGGAAAACTCAGCACTGACTCAACATCTGCTTTTCAAAAGGACTCTTGTCTTCTAGCTGAGCTGACTGAGGTTTGCAGAGGTCAATTGAAATGCCTAAGGTCACCCAGAGTGCCAGAGAGTAAGAGATGGGTATCTGGAATCATACTGAAAAGAAAAGTCTTTTTTCCCCCAGAAATTACATGATTCTCCTTTAAACTTCTAGGTAAACATAAATATTGTTCAGAAAAAAAAAATAGGAATGTTAAGGTTGATGTATCCTGCTGCGTTGATTAGTATTGATACTGTGGGTTATTTGTAGAGGCTTCTGAAAACTCCTGTCCAGAAAAATGGGCAAGTTACTTATTGCAAAAGCAACAAATATTAAGGCAGAAGACTGTGAGGTAGTTTAGTGCATTGTTGCTACCCACACTGTTTTTTCAAATTTTCTTAATACTTTTACAGTGATTGGCTTTAGTTAGATTACACTGTCTAAACTAGCTGATGAGCACACATAAAATCATAGCTATTTTAGGAACGAAAGATCCTCTACTCCATCATTCGGCAGTGAAGTAGTATGCAGTGACGACTATGATTAGCGGAATGTGTGCATTCCCATGAGGGAAAAATGTTATGCTGAGGATGAAGTACAATTTTAGCTTTGGAAATCTGTACAAGATTTTTGCAATGTTGTAGTGATATCTTTCATGGCTTTTAGCCTTCCAGCTGTAGAATTTTTGTGAAGTTTCACCAAATTCAGCAAATGTTACCACAACTAAAATGAAGAAATTACATGTGATTGTTTTAGATGAGTGTTTTACAAAAGTTCTGCTGAGGAAATGCACAGTCTATACACAGAATTACAGAATGGTTGGGGTTGGAAGGGGCCTCTGGAGATGATCTAGTCCAACCCACCTGCTAAAGCAGGTTCGCCTAGAATAGATGACACAGGAATATGTCCAGACAGATCACCACTCCTGCCCAACTTGGTGGTGGGTGACTGATGCATTCATTGCTGGGTTTAACTTACTCTACCAATTATCTGGTGTTTAAGTTGCCGCTTGATCCCCCAAAAGACTTAATTTGTTAAAGAAAATAGAATGGCTATTAGAAATCTTGTGTATTTTCCTCCACCCATGCCACCCTCCACGGGAAACTTCAGTTGGCATTTATGTTGCCATCCAATCCTAGGTACTAGGGTACTGAGAGGCGGGGGGGGAAATAAGGCAAACCACAGCATTATTTTTCAGAAGGATTCTAATGTTTTTTGGTGGGACACTTTACAATCTTGTTAAACGTTGCAGTTCTTCTCTGTATTGCTTCTGTCCAGTAAGAGGTCTGGCTCGAATATTTGTGTTCTGCTTTTCAGTTGGCATGTATGTGTTTGAAAAATGATTTTGCTGGTAAAATATGAACTGATCAATCATACCAACAAGACAAAACTCCCACAGAGCACATGGGGAAACGAACAAAGATTATTTTTGTCTGTCTAGTTAGAATTTTGCATATGCTTGAATTTATCTGACAGGTTGTTTGTGCCTTCTAGAAGATGAAAAAAAGATAAATACATATATGGAGAGAAAGAGGTACTAGCGAGTACAATAGCAATGTTGATTTTCATACATTTGGGTGCTGAAACAATTCAGAAGTCACAAAGCAGACTAAGTTGTGTTATGTCATTCCCTGCAAATGACAATATATACCTTGTTCTTTATCACTGAGTTGTATTCTCAAGAGAAGGGTGTTTTAAATGGATTTTTAACTTCATACTCCCTTTTTTATTTAGGTATTTAAAATATAAAGGAAGTATTCAAGGATTGCAGTTAGAATCTGTAATTCTCAAACTTGCTGGGCTCCAGCTATGTAAGTCTCTGAAATATTATTAATATCCTGAAAAAGACAAGGAAAAAAAAAAGTGTGACTGTGTAGGTACAACTAAAATATCATATACATTTTCCTGAATAGTTATGAAAACCCATCCTAAATGCCTACCCAAAGCTGGAAGCAATTCTATTTAAAAAACAAACAAACAAAACCAAAAAAACCCCAAACTACTATCTAGATAAGGGTCTAATTCTCTGCCCTTCCACTTCTGTCTGGATCTGTGAAATGCTTTCTTTTACACTGTATTCCGAGCTTCAAAATATGTAGAGTTTAAAGAACAGAAGAATATTGATGGAAAATAGGAATAAGGTGAGACAATTCTGTGTATTTTTATGTATTACCAAGATGTGTTCAAGGAGTGGACTCCATGAGTGAGGCTTCGTTATGGGAATGTATCTAGAGAGCTCAAAAGACAAAAGGACTGACTTGGTGGTGTCTGGAGAAAGGAGAACAGATCCACTTAGTTTACAGAAAAGATCAGATCTGAAATGGGAAGGAGGAGGTGTCAGGTCTTGTTCCCAGATGCAGAAGGATGGATTGAAGAGAGTTGTGTATGAGCATGAAAGTGTTTCCTGGTGGAGGGTAGTTGTGAGAAGACTTGCATGAGCATTTGAACTGCTGTTGGGTGTTAACTCTGAACCTCAAACCTGTTCCCAAATGCCTAATGAAACAAGTTTTGTATTAAAAAAAATTGTTTCGACTTCTTAATATTTGATGTTAGAAATCCATCTGTGTCTAAATTCAAGTGTGACCCACTTCGTATACTTTTGGGGAATAAGGACATGGTGAGGCTGAGAAATTGCACATGGTTCCTCTCATTAGTGTATGCACTGAATTTCTTCAGCTTGGGAAAATGCCCTTTTCTCTCTCCTGTTTCAGACTCTAGGGATATAGCCTTTAAACCTTTTTTGCTTCTCTGAGATTTGTGTAGATCCTAACATCCAACAAGGTCACCAAGCGTCCCTGTGCCCCCATTGTAACAGCAGAAGTTCTGCCTCTCCCTACCCCAGGGGAGACTTGCAGCATCTTAGGCTTCCTAGCAAGTATGTGTCTCCAGGGTGCTGTTCAAAGAGAATTTGCCAGTGAAGATGAAAAAAACAAATACTGTTTGTGGAAGTATTCATCCTCTTCTGGCTTTAGGAGGGAATGTTTGGCAGCATACCTGCCCTGCGCCCATAGCCAAACTCCTCCCAGCTGCAAATCTTCAGACCTGCAGAGAACCTTCTGCACAGTCCAGCTGCCTGAGCCGCAGGGCAGCTGCCTTCTATTCCTGTGTAGAGATGGAAAGATCTGGGTGCAGAGTTTTCTGATGATTAGTGTGGTCTAAAAGTAGTGCAACTGTGGCAAATAAGTTTGTATACAATAACCTTTGGTTTTGTAGAGCTAGGTAAAACACAGTCAATTGAATGTGAAAGAAGCTAATTAAGAGACAGTAGACCAAAGTAGTCATCACTGTAATTTCTTTGGCTTCGGTGAGCTTATTGCATGGATGAGTTTTATTGTAGTTCTTATTACTAATATAGAAAGTATGTGCAAAGTTAGGAGTTACGAAGTCAAAGCCATATTTTACCTGGGAATACTGTTTGGGATTTTCACAGAAGGATTAAAAGAGTTAAACATAAAACTTCTACTT
This sequence comes from Caloenas nicobarica, assembly GCF_036013445.1. Taxonomy (NCBI): domain Eukaryota; kingdom Metazoa; phylum Chordata; class Aves; order Columbiformes; family Columbidae; genus Caloenas; species Caloenas nicobarica. Next base: position 102,276,537 of record NC_088284.1, on the reverse strand, counting down.
TATTTCTTTTGCATTTGGGCACTGAATCTTCTTGAACTTTTTAAAACATCCTACCTAGTAAAGTGAGCCAGTCACTCAGGTTTTGAGAAGAGGGACTTCCCAGAGTGCCAGGTGTTACTCTGAGGAAGCTCTTGCATCAGTGTTTCTCTGAGTGTAAGTAGTCTGAATTTTTAGCGTACATGCTCAGTCAGAAAAGTATGGAATATGCTGCTTTGTGCAGCTGTTTCTATTCCCGCACTTTCCATTTAAGTGGCACTGGAGGTTTCATACTTTATTCACACTGAGAAGGCAGAGTTCTTTTTGGGTTAACTGGTTTGCCTCTCCTTTTGGTTTTCCATCTAACTGAACCCATTTATAGTATTCCAGAAGTATGGGTGCCTCACAAACAGAGCATTAAGCTCTGCATATGAGCTATTCTGTGCTCTGAGCCCGAATGTCATGTTGGCTCCTCAGATTTCTGGTCGAATTGACAGGAGTCCATCAAGGGCACTGAGATGCCTTCCCACTATAGCCTTGACAAAAGATAAGACTCCCGTAATGTCATGTACTGGGACAGATAGGATAGTCTTGATATTGACAGGTTTGGCTCAGACAAGTTTAATTAGGGTTTAGATCCACTTAAGTTTGGAATCCTAAATAACATTGAAATCCTTGGAAATTTGGTGTCTAATTACCTCTTGGGGTTCCTGGAACCAAGTGATTTACTTAAGGTCACAAATGGGGTAGAAACAGGAACTGAGCAGAGAATCCTCAAATTCCAGTCCAGTGCCTTTACCATTAATCTTTGACTAATCTGGTATCTTGTGATCTAGGATTGACTTCAGCCAGCTGCTTTCATCAAGTAGTTAGTGTCATCCTACACTGGGACAGCTGGCCAGAGTTTAATGTGTAAGTGTCATCTGCATACTACTTTTGTTTATACCCATGGCATTACGTGATACCCACTAGTGGTTCAACATAAATACAGATTACAGAACAGGAAAGGACAGTGGCTGTGGAAAAGAAGAGAAAGTTGGTGATTGAAGGTTTCAGAGTCTAAAAGACAGAATCAAACCTGCCAGAATCAAGTGCTTGTTATTTAGATAACAGCAGGAGGAGCCAGGGAATTTAATTTCACACGAAACATCTGCATTTTGGTGTTATACACTTATACATGCTATGGAGAGATCTAGGTGAACAAATTAAGATATTTGTCCATAGATCATCACTGCTGACCTGTGTGGTTTCTGTGCTGTTTCTCTTTTTTTTTTTTTTTTTTTTTTTTTGCTTGGCTTGGGATGATTTGCAAGGAAATTGTTTTAAAGTGATAATATGAGTAATGATGTAAAAAAATAAATAAAATTGAAAGTACCAAAAGAACTTTTAAGTATTTAAAATCCAACCCTGATATTTGAAAAGAAAATGCTAAGCAATAAAGGGAATGAATTTCCACACCACATATTGCATAGGTTACTTGCACACACAACCTTTTATTTGTTTAATGGATTTTCTGTGGACATTTCCCATTAAATGTTTGTAAAGCTTCAGCCCAAGAAATTTAGCTATGGAAGGAAAAGCATTTATATTCATTAGATGGGAGCAGAATTTTGCTCATGATTTGGGTGGAATTTAAAGTGATTAATGCAGCTCAAAGTAGTTAGGTGATAGGAATTTTCTAAAACATTTTATCTGAATCTAATAAGGCCTCTTGGGGATAAAAGAGCTTATGATGCTTATAACGAAATTTAGACCCAGTTTATTAAAAACACATTTCCACTTACTTTAATGGTGTTCTTCCATTTTATCTTAAGATTGCCAGGTATTTTACTACCTACTGCAGCCAGTCTATAGAGACTAGAATCATATGAACCCCTTTATCTAAGAGGCACATCCCTTTATGGTAGAGACTGGAGTTGCAGCTGACAAAGGATGAAATGAATTCAGGAATATATTGTAGCCAAGGTTCAGAAAACTCTTTACAGAAACTTAAAATGCCTTAAATTTAATTTGTCTAGTGAACAGCTCTTTCTTAGGAAATATTCTATAGAATTTTAAATGAAAACAAAAACATACTGGTTAAATTGTAGTCTTAAATTTCACAATAAAGCATTTTATATAGCTTTGTGAAAAGGCGACTATAAGAATGTTGAAGGTAACTGTTCGGTCAAATTTTCTAGAGAAGGGAAATTCAGAGTTAAAGTTTGCCTAAAATTAAGTCAAGGATTTTTCCTGACTTTGTAGTGCTAGAAATATCAGTGTGGATGACTAATAAATCCTGTACTGTGTTTAGAGTGGAAATTAAAGAGGTACACTTGCTGCTTTAGGTCATTGGTAAATCAGCCTTTGCAAAGTCACTATCACAGCATTCAAAGCCAAGCTCACTCTTGGATGGAAAATTAGTACAGGAGCGTCTCAATTATCCTGGGGTAGATTATCCAGTTGATGGATGGGCAACGGGCTGCAGGTACCGAGACACTCGGTCCTGCTCCGGGTGAGTCAGTTTGGCACTGCTGTGTGCGGTGATGATCCCAGCTCAGATGCTACCTCCGGGAGCTCTGATTCAGCATTGCTACTGACCTCGCTTTTCTCCATTTTATTCCTCCTGTGTCATTCCACTGCTTAATTTACAAGAGAAGAGTGACTATAGGCAGTAAGGTGGCAAGTGAAGCATTCATTAATCTAAAGTTCGTTGAATATTTTTCAATGTCATGTTGGCTGTGCATTTCTGACCTGTCTGGTATCATTTGGTTGAATTTCTTTGAAGAATAGATTTTACTGAGTTAGAGAAGCTGAAGTTTTAAAATAAGAAAACAAAAAGCATGAATATGATGAATAACTATTCCACAGAAGTTTATATAACGAATCAGTCTCTAGCGTGCTAGGTCTGAGTATATAGTAGAAAACCTTTTCCAGGAAAACATTACAATGGAGTTGCTGCACTCTATGCTGGTCTGTAAGATTTAAATTATGTGTATGCTAGTGAACTCTTCCCATTGTAGGTAATTTTTCAGGGATTTAACCAGTTATTATCCATGATGACTGCATCTATGCTGGCAGAAATCTGTAGCCTTGACATAGCCTGAAACTCTATTCACCTCTGTTCTTCCAGCCAGTCTCCTCATTGCAAGGACTCACTTTAATGTGGCTATAAATTCTTGGAAGGAACATTCTGAGCTGAATGCCACAGAATATAAACCTCTGTGATATAATGCATTGATGCTTTGTTTCTAAAACAATGTGCTTTAGATCAGAAACTAGAATAATTTGTTCTGTTAAGATGTGGTCTACAGTCAAGACAGGGAAACACCGGTATTTTGAGCTTTGAAATTTAACGGCCAATTACATTAGAAAAAACAAGTAGTAGTTTGCAAGGTGGCATAATCCTATTGAGCCTCCTTATTTCAGACCTTGGTGTTGTGCTGAAGCAGTAATGTGTCCGAGATCATCTGGGTGTTTGGGATGGCGTTTGGTGATGCTCATCCTGCTGCATTGGCTACCCAGGTTGTTACAGCTGATGTACAGCTGGCAGTACAGTGTGGTTGTGGACTGAGCTATGGAGGTGGATGTTGGGCTCTAACAGTGAAGTCTCAGATTCTTCAGGACCTATTGTAGTAAGGATAGATGTTTATAGACAGAATACACAGAATAATTTAACTTTTTTTAGTGGGTTGGGGTGGTGGGGGCAGGCTTTGAAAACTTACTCAGGCAAAATACAGAAATAGCAATTTTCAGGTAATCTCTTTTTAGTTGCTTTTTGTTTGGTTTTCAGTGGCCTTCTTTAAGCATAGTATGTGTTTAATAGCCCCATGCAGACCAGAATTTTTCTATGGTTTAAAATCAAGGGTATTTGTTTCTACAGATTTATTGAAAGGCCATCCACTCTTTGGGCAGAGAGACTCCTACCCACTTTAGTGCTGTCAGGCTCTGTGATTCTAAATGTCTTCTTGAAATACACACTGAGTATTTCTTCGTAGGTGCAGATGCTTTTTAAAACTGCCTTGAAATAAATGCAGAATGAATAAATTGTCTGCCACCAGATGAGTGAGACTTGGCTGGGCTTCTCTCTGCCTTTCATCTACATATGCACACCTCTACAGTCATTTAAAAGAAAACCTTTCAATAACCTGCAAGCATCTACTGCTAGTCACAAAAATGCCTTGCTGTTGTGGGGCAGTTGTTTATAGCCATGTAGGGTATACTATACGTAGTTCTACTTCTGGTGAGGACATCAGTGCAGTCAGGCTGAAGGGTAAAGGCTGAACCAAAATTCATCTGCATTAATCTCCTGTCATGTTGGACAGAAAGACATTGTTGCAAAAACTATTGATATGGAGGCAGAGGAAAGGTTTGTTCCTCCTCAAATATGTGAGGCAATGAACTATGTTTAGAAGCCAGCAAAACCTGCATTTAGGTAGGGGATGGTAATCTATAGCAATTATATAGCTTAACAGCAAATTGCAGAAAACAGTCTGAAAGAAGTCTGACAATTCCTGATCCTAGACTTATGAACTTACAGGAAATAGATTCTTCTGGTTTAAAGCAGACTGGCGAATCCACAGAAACAGAAACAACATGCACCATACAAGATCCGTATTCATTTTGTGTCTTCCCTTCACCACCTCCCTCTCCCTCAAGACCCCTTCGTTTAATGAGTACCTACAGGGTCACAATGTAGGATGAGCTACCAGGACGAATGGCAGCGTTACATGTACGGGGTGAGAAACTCAACTTTGGTTTGCAACCTTGTTGGTTCACAGTCCATAGCATCTCTAATAAAAGTCATTATAGCTCTCCAGGTTTTTCAATTATTGCTTTAATTTCTTTGCTCTGTTTATTACTATATCACAGAACAGGATGTTACTCTGATTATCTTTATTGTAGCATATTTAATAATAAACAACAATGCCTTGAATTCTGTTCTGTAGAACAATTAAAATAGCTAAAGGGAGAAAAGTGTACCCATTATGGACTCTGACTGATAGTCCCAGTTGTCTTAATTCAAACAGAGCCGGCAGGGTGTCAGTTCAGGTGATTCAAGACTCACCAATCTGTGACTCTTTTTCTCTGATAAAATGGTTGTGTTCTTTTAGTCACAAAAAAATCATTAGTGATTTAATTAAATTTAATTGAAAGAAGGCATTTATTTTAACTGAATAAGAATTTAGTTATTTCATACAAACACAAGCATAACGAAGCATAACTACTGCAATTTATGTTCAGGTATACTTGACAGGTCAATGTCGTCTTGCATTCTTTCTTGCAAAGTCAGCAATGTGTTACAACCTTTTTCACTTAACAGTTACAAGGTTCATTTCTCTACAAATAAGAGTTTTTGGTGCTAGTGTTCTGGCCGTGTTCCAAGCCAGCTAATGATATTCTTCCAAAAATTTCCCTCAAAGTTGCAATTATTTTTTCTTCCTCTTCTAAAGTACTGCCATGTCATGGTGTTTCTATGAGATGCCTCATAGTGTCTTGCATCTGAAGTGGCTGCATTTCACTTTTGAATGAAGTGTTACTGTAGAGAAAAGGTTGTATCCAGCACTAGCATGTGTCACTGGGAAGGTATTTTAAATATAGCAACAGTGAAAGCGAGTCTAAATATTCATGCCTAAAGTATAAAATGACACGTGACTTTTCCCTCTTTTCACCAGATTATATTAATGTACACTCTGAAAACCACATTCTTTACTCATTGTGACTAGTGTCTTTCTTCACTAATAGTAGAAAAAAGCAGGGAAAATCCTTCTGTAGTAATGTATTATAATTGATAACAGCATATTTATTGCTTATGCAGTTAATGGATTTTTCTGATACACCATTAAAATGCATATTTGCAAATCAGCTATCCTGAAGTTGCCAAGATTGCTATTCCTCTCAGCTGCTGTTGAAATAAAAGGGTTAAAAACTTCTAGAAGGTCAATGAGAAGCGTGTTTTTATTCTTCCTTTAGAAAAATGGTTAAGGTACTTGTGATTTAAAAAAAAAACAAGTTCAGAAGTTTGATATATTAACTATTTAAAAATCCTTCAAAGTACAGCTTTGTAGGAGATATTAGGTAGATTTCGGGGAATATGATGAATATTTTTCCTGGCATTTAGTTTATGCTCGTAGCTACTTCCAAAGGATTACAAAATATGAGCGATGTAGAAGATCAAAATACCTGGATGTCAGAAAAATCTATGTAGCTTTAGGAAGTTATTTTGCAGAATAAATATTGTGTTGAAAATGTTTTAGAAAGTGAGTCGCTGTCTTGAATTTCAAATGCAAGAATAAATTATCAAATCGGAATATAGTATAGATTTCTTTTTTTTCCTACAAACAACAACTCGAGATGCACATCATTTCAAAATGTTGATACATTAAGTAGGTATCACTTCTTACCATATCTGACTTACATTAGCGCACAATCCTGAGCAATACATTGTGATGTGAGTATACATTAGGCTGAAAGAACGAGTGGAGAAATTGTTGGGGGGAGATGCTCTTTCCATTGTCTTTCACTTGCATATTGATAAGCTGGCTTTGAGGTATCTTTCCTGTTTGTTTGCAATTGTGAATTCTTACTAAATTGTTAAATTGCAGCAGAACATCTTGTCTGCGCTTTATAAATTCACAGCCACTCTACTTAAATGCAGTTTTCACCCACACAGAGTTTCATTTGCACAAAAGTCATAGCAGCAGAATATCAGCAGTTCCCACAGAAATGACAGCCCAAGCCTTTAGTTCATAATATTGAAAAATTTTCCTAACTTGCAATGTTTCCTGAGGGAATGTCAGAGCTGGCATACATTTTTGCTACTTTTCTCTAATTTTTAACCTTTTACTACAAATGAAAGCTTGTATGGCTTTTTAACAGGTGTTTTTTGCCTGGGAGTACATGACTGAGGTAGAAAGCAAGAGAACTGTGATAAAAATTAAACTCAGCAAATCTAACCAGTCCTAGTGAGAATACAGCAGGGAATAACAAATCCTCAGTGAGAAGAGCTAGAGATTGCTTAATTAAACAGGGTTGCAGAATTAGATTTAACTTTAAACTTGAATTTTAAATTAATTTCTTTGGTGAGGAAACCATGGTGGCTTCTTGAATGTCATCCTAGATTTTTTTTTTTTTTTTTTTTTCCCTGGGACTGGCATGAAATATAGTTTATTTCACACAGAAAGTTTCAAAATCTTGGGGAATAAGCTTTTGCCCCCATATATTGAAATTGTCTCAGAAATATTAATTGGTGATTAAAGAGTGTAACCCAGGATGAAAACACATAACAGAAAAGGAATTAACATCTTTATGGGTTATGAGTACTCAGTTGCTACACTGATTTGAGACGGCAATATGTAACATAATTAGTTTTCAAATGTAATGTAATGGCAAATTTTGCAGAAGATCTTGGAGGCCTTTGAAATCAATGACCAAGGTTTTATAAACAAGTTAAAAATAATGAAAATACTCTTAGGGAAGCAGATAGAGATCAACTCTACCCTTGAAGAAAGGTTTAGTGCAAGTATCTGGAAATAAGTTTGGTGTCTCTTGTCCAAGGTCTTGCATTTATGATCTGACCCATTTGCAACTCAGCAACTGTAGATTCCCTTACAAATCATAATTCTGCCACTTTAAGCTATCTGGTGGAGTTTTAAAAGGGACCAAATTGCGTTAATTGAATTTTCATGAATAACCATATGACTTTATGGTTAATCCTCGGAATATATATAATGGGCACAAGGTAAGCAAGATTAAGTCAGCTTTTAATATCTTGCCACCAGCACATGAACATTCTGGATAATTGTCACCTGTCCAAATTTTTATTAATGTAAATCTCTACTTTGTTTTCATCAAAGACTGACAAAAAAATTTTAAGGCATTGGTTTTCATGGTTTCAGAGGTCATTGGCATAGATCTTTCTGCAAAGGGCCCTGAGGCACCTTATCTGAAAATGTGAAAGTGATGCTGACTGGGGATGTGGCAAGGCCAAGGTGCCTTGGGGAAATGATGGTTCAGTACTTCTGCAGGACAGCTTCCCTCGGATGATGCCAATTAAGCTGTAGCTGTCATTTAAAGTTCTCTCTTCTGGATTGCACCTCCTGTGCACAAGCAGGAATCAATCAGCCACTTGTTTTGTGTTTATAAATAAAAACGAAGGTTTGTGGGTTTGTAAATTTACAAAAAAAATTCCCCCAAACAACATATACACCGAATGTTGCTCATTTCCACTAGTGACAATTATTTCTCGGGCTGTTTCAGGAAGTATTTATCAGTCATCTTGGAAGTTTCATGTACTAGATGAATTAAACTAAAACCACCACTTTAAAACCTTTATAAGGCTGTGAATTATTTTTAAGGCAGTATCATATCAATAAACAAGCTCTTAAAAAGCTATAGCGTAATCAGGTTTATCGTTTCATAATAGGTTTATAAAATTATGAATACCAGAGTTTTATTAATGGGACTTTTAATTATCCACTATAGTGAAGAGTGATGTAAAATATCTAACAGCTCTGCTAATTAATATGGGGATTCAATGGTTGTTAATTAAGGGCAAATGGGACAGGGCTAACACAATCCACTCTTGACTGTGATGAATAAAAAGTCAAACCGATAGCTTATTTCCAAATTAACATGATTGATAAAAAGTCAACTCAGAGCACAAGTCATTCATCCTAAGGGAGCTGATATTTTAATGTTTAGATGATACAAAAAAAGAACATGTCTGTAGGCCTTGAAATAAAAGTAAAAGCTGCAAAAGCTTCAAAGGGCTAAAATATAGATTTGAAAACTTTTAACTATGTGACTTTGTGCACAGTGAGGCTTTTCAGATAATTTCTCACAGATTTAAATGAAGCTGGCATGAATGAATAGCAATCTGTAATATATTCCAGGAAAAATATCCATTATTTGATTTTTCTATTTGTCAGATAATCCGAACAGTGCTTTACATACTTAAAAAAAAAAAAAAAAAAAAGCGTGGTAGAGGGGAGAGAAGCATTTTGCCAGCAACTGGTTTATTAGCCTGTCTCTCTGATCTTAGCAGTATGTCCTCTTCTGATTGCTGCCTGGTCGTTACTTGCTCTCCTGCACATGGCTAAACATTTGAAACTTGTGTTTAGAATCTTCAGAGTTAAATGTTGGTATGTATACCCAGAAAAAGCCTCCAAGGTAGAATCCAGAGTGTTTAGTGATGTGCTTATGTGATGTAGATAGTACATGAGGATGCTGAGGCAATTCAGCAAAGGCTCCGAACGTGCATTCGTGCTGCTCAGGGGGCCTCTGGGCAGAGATTCGCAGGCGATTGTCTGGGATCAGTAGAAATTCTGGGCACAACTGTGGGACTCTAAATCCTTTTCTCCCCAGCTGTCCCTTTTGCTGCCTTGCTGGGGACACTGGGAAGCCATTCCCACCTGCCCAGCTTCCACAGGTTGTAGCCATCTCTAGATATCTACTATCTCCTCTGAGCTGACCCCTTTAAAAAGCTGTTTTCTTTTTGTATATGTTAACTTAGACATATCTGTGTGGGATGTATCCAGGGTTTTCGTGTAGTACGTAAGGTCTCAAGCTTGGTATCTCATTTGCTTAAGGAGGTTAAAACTTGTATTTCCAATTATGAATATCTTGCTACCAAGGTAAAGGCTGCTTTGTTTTGAGATTGCTTCTAGTTGTCCTGTTGCAGAAGTGGTGTGTAACAGGAGCAGCAAGTGTCTAGGACAAGAAGTCAGATGTCTAAATGTGGTTTAAAGAGCAAATATTTAAGGCGAGTTTGTGCCTATTAGGGCAAAAAAAAACCCCAAAACCAAAAGCATTCAAGGTTACAATTGACACATGCACAAAAACAAACTGCAGAAAACCAGGAAAGTATTTTATGAGGATCAGAGAGGTGTATGTATGCTGTTTGACACAAAGCAAGCATAATTTGCATAGTTGAATATGAATTTAAGAGTTTGGGATTGGAATGAGTCTCCTGAAACATATTGCCTGTTCCTATCACAGGCAATAATTTCACATAACCTTTTCACAATCTACTACCTTCCAGATTAAAAGTAGGCTCTTTTTTTTTTAACCTTAGAATGCGGATTCTGTGGTTTGATTTTCTGATTCTCTGAAGATTTCTAATCTGGAGGCTAAATTTATTCATGACCAGTTTATTATGATTTTGTTTATGGCCATTTGTTTCTGTTCCAGTGCTGACTTTTAGCTTGATTTCTCTCCCTAGAGCAATTATTTTTATCTGCAGGTTTTTTTGACTTTTCTAAAAAAGGCAATTCATACAGGTTCCTTTTATTTCATAGTATGTCCCTTCCTAATTATTGTAATATACTTTGCATATTTTCCAATTCACTTTTGTACACAGGAATCCAGGTAGGGCCCTGCCAGTGCTTTATGCAGTCCTATCGGTATTTTCTTAATCTACTATGGAAATTTATTCATTAAAGTATCCTACCTGTAATAATATTTGCCATTTTAGAAGTTTATCTATACTATCCTATATGTCTTTTTTTGCTCCTGTTTTCAGTTGGCTGTAATTTTGGCTTATAGGATAATTTCTTATTAGTCTCTAGCTGGGTCACCTTCATTGGATTGAATTTCATCCTGCCTCTATTACTTGACTCCTCGAGGTTTTTTAATTCTTTGTATGTGATATCCAGATCTTCTTATGTGTTGACATTGTATCTTTGGTTTTGTTCATTAGGAATTCCATTGTATTCTTACCTTCTTTTAGTGAGTATCGTTATGGAAAGCTTGTTTGTTCTGGTAATTTTCATTTTGATGATAGGGAGCAGGAGGGGTTTTAATCATTTGCTAAAATATAACTATGGGGAGTGGGCTTCCCCATGCTTTTTATTTCAATAATATCATAATAAGCATACATTTCTTAAGTTAATATTGCTATGGTATTGTGAAAAGATATTGTTCATGACTCGGGCCAGGAACTATGTCATGAGCAGTGTTGTGTGTGTGTGTGTTTTTTTTTTTTTTTTAAATGTTTAGCTTTTAATATTGCCAAAACATAACAGTTCATATATATGAAAAGCTATATTAGCAATAACATTTTAATTAATTTTTCCGTGAATGAATTCCTATTAGAAATTCATTCTTACTACATTGTATTATGTTGTGATGCACTTTGGAGAAATTAACTCCAAGAGCTGCTCTTCACAGTTTTAATATTCCACTGGGTTTTCCATTCTAGAAAACTCATTATTATACATGTACGAAGCTGAAAAGAAACAAGAGAGAGGCATATTGTGTGAATAACAGTCAGGGAAAAGAGACAGCTGGCATGATAATTTTCTAATAAAGCTTAGAAAAGGCTGCTGTGTCTTGAAAAAATGAGAGAGTTTTAATTTGAGTATTCCTTTTGTTTGGATTTGCTTTGTACTAAAAAGTTCTGAATCCTGTTCACACCTTTTATGAATATTAACTGAAAAACAAATATAACTTGTCAAGTCCTTCTACTTGGTAGGTGCAAAAGAATCAGTGGTGTGTATCCAGAGGGGGATGGTATTTCTTGTTCTTATCCACTTTTATTCTCCTCCAACCAGACTGTACAGTTTGGATCTTGATAAATAAAGATCCTCTGAGTCATGGACAACTTATTAGTACATGGAGCCTTTAACTATCTGTGTGCTAAACTGCAGCCTCTAAGTGTTTGTTAATTTCTTAATTCCTGTCACATTTAAGATCATGATCTTGGGAGGCTGTCAATAAAAGCCCATTGTTGGGAGGCTGTGGCACTGGACTTTGTTTTAGTAAGGTACTAGACATCAGTCATGGCAATTAAACATTTCACCTAATGAACTTCAAAGTCACACAAATCTTGTTACTCGTAAGTAAAACTTTAGGTTTTTTCCTAGATATGACGTTTTTGAGACAAGGTGTTACCATCTTAGTCTTTATTTTTTTTTTTTTTTTTTTTTTTTTTTTAAAAAACGTAGTAGTATTTACTTTTAATTAGAAACTCAAAACCACACAGCTTAGGTAAATTGAGGCGAAATTTTAAATGAATATGAGGAAGAAAAGCTAGTCCATCAAGGTGAAATTTGAAATGCCAAATTCTGTGCTCACTGCTGCATTTCAGCAGTAGGTGGCCAAGATATTAAGTAGCATTCACTAAACTACATTTCTGGCTGTTACTGCATTTTTGTAAGGTGTTTAGAAATGCAATGAATACAGTTCTGAATGCATAGTTATAATAGTATTTTAAGAAGGTATTACTCCAATGAATTGTTTTCTGTTATTCCTTGGCTTGATAGATGTTCTAATGTGTTGCCTTGATATTAGACTGTCCTAACTCTTCTCTATTTCTATCCATTCATCCTTCTTATACAATATAATGTTATTGACATTAACAGAGTTACTGCTAATTTATGCCACGGCGAGAAAGGAATTGCGTTCATTATATCTGGTAACACAGTTCATGAAAGGATCAGTTAATTGCATTCAATTAGTTATTAACATAGAGAAATATGAAATACTAATGTTTTGTAAACTGCACATTTAGTAGCCCTTATTCTCAGTAGCTGTAGGGCTGTATGCAACAGAGAAACAAAGGTCTCCACCTGTAGATGGAACGTTTGCTGGTGTTAAATGAAAAACATGCTTACAGGGTTTTTGAAAACCAGAGTACATAGTCACAGGGTATGTGACACTGCTATCAAGCTCCAGATATTTATCTGACAATTTCAGTTTAATGATTAAAATGAATTATTAATTGGTCCCTTTTTTCCCCCACTTTCATTAAAGCATAGGCAGTTTGGGGTTGGTTAATTTTTTTTTTTTATTTTAGTCACTTTTTTTGAGTACTTGAAAGATTTTTTTAACTCCTTTTTCTGTTCAGCCTCATCACATGAGGTACGTGTATCACAGTGGGTTGCTGTCGCTGGGTTTGGGTTCCCAGAACCCTACATAGACCCAGGGTTGTTCCAGCAGATTCAGTGCTACAGGTGGGAGGATGAAGCAAGAGGGTCAATTATAACTACACGCCTGCTCCACTGGAGGCGGAGATTGAGTGACCCAGCAGGAAAAAATCCTAATGGTAAAGCCAAGAGAGTTCACGTTAAGAATTCTTTCCATTTAAATCAAACAGTATGGGCTCTGTTCTGCTAGGAGTGGGTTGGAAGCTCCCTGCTTAGAGCTGGAGCCAGAAAACAGGTACATGAGGTAAACAAACACTGGTACTATTTTTCCACTTGTTGGTCTGTACGACTGATGCATTCAGCTTCCCTGTGTAGACAAACAACTTTTCTTTACATTTAAAAATGCTGTTCACACATCTTTTAAAGTTGTTTAGCCCCATCTATTCGTTTGTTTCACTGTGTCTACTGGCACAAAGATTTTAACTGGGCTGTGATGACACCAGGTTTTATGGCATTGTGGAAGACATAAATTTCGCTTGCAAGAACATATGGAGTTTGAACACAAGTCTGCTTTGCAGTTTAGAAAGCCATATCTGGAGGACTGGTTTTGTATTTGAGAGGATTTTCCTTTTGGATACTCATTGTTTCAGTAAACTTCATCTGAGAACAACTTTTGTGGCTTTTTTTGAATAAGTATGCTTCCAAGCCTCCCATTCATTTGATGTTGAGATGTATCTGCCAGTTCTAGAGCCATTCCCATATCCATTTATTTCTGTCTTTCATTCTCAACAGTTTCTTCATTGCTGCATGAAACAAATCCTGATGCATTTAGTGTACATTGAAAACTGATTCACTCCTTAATAGATGATACAGTTTTAAAATATGGTGTATATAGTATCTTGGAAATTGAAAGTGTTTTGCAAAATCAGTGAGCATTAAAATTTTGTTTATTTCCTAGTGACGACTATGTGGAGTTCTGAATCCCAGAACGCATTAAAAAAAATATCAGCAGTCTGTAGAAGGATCCAGTCCACTCAATCAAGATGAAACAAATTAACCCATTAGTCCCAATTTAGTTTCCTGGAGTATGTGTTTCAGTAAAATAGCATGTAACAGACATTGCCTCTATGTCATCTCCCATTGACAAGTCTAATGAACCTCCTTACATGGGAAGGTTGAGAACAGAGTGGTTATCAAGTTGTCTGCCATGACATCTAGTTCTGGAATAATTTAGGTTATTAGAACTGTTTTCATGAGCTTACAGTGGTGAGGGGTCATGGCTGTGACATATTTGAAATACGGGGGGGTGGCAGTTTCTCTCTTAGTAAACATCTTGATGTAAACAAAGTATAAGCTCTTCTCCAGTGTCCCCCTTCAGTGACAGTGGATGAGGCTGGGCTACGAATGAGAAGTCATGGCTGAGTATTGAATTGTACTTGACACTTCACAGAAAGCACCCATAGCTGAAGTAATAGTGTACCCAACGTATTTCTTCCCCGTATTTCTTCCATCATGGCTTTCCTATTTATTGCTACCCTAAAATCAGAGCATGAAGTGTGTGTTTAAACAGTGTTCCTTTTTTTTTCCTCCAACTAATTTTAGTCTTTAACTTTGAATGACAGTTTATTTGTAAATTAAGAATAAGTGTGAGTAAGAAGGAATGGATAGCCCAGGTGATAGGTAACAGATACACAGTCTTTCATTTGTAGCTTGCCAGTTCAAATTTGGCTCGGATCTGTATTGACAGAAATTCATTATCATCTGATGGCTGTTTGGGAGTCTGTGTGAAAGGAACTGATGGTATTCACATTCAAAAAAACAACAACAAAAAATAAAACCTGTCACAATTACATTCTTTTTGGCAGCCTCTGTGAGCATGAGGATGAACTTCCCTCTGACATCTTAAAGCAGTCTTTCCAGATTAGGCTTCAGGCAAATTGGCAGGATGATGAGGAAATCTGCAGACACTGTCCAAGTTTTATCTATCCTTTGTCTAATCAAAGGACCTCAAGCCTGTAAATGATGAGAAACACAAGTGGCTTCTGTGTGGCCTCTATCTCTTGCTCTTTCAGGTGCCCCAAGTGCAATTGCTGTCCCCTAATTACCAGAGAATACTGAGCATCCACAGCAGCTGAAAACAGATAATTTGGATGGGACACTCTAACTTTAAAAACATTCATCTGAGAGATCTGCCCTTAGGCAAACCTAAGTCTGCCAGACAAATAGAAACATAAAGGAGTAATTTTTGTCCCTTAGCCCTGTACACAGTTTGGTAAAATTAACTGCCAAATACCAACACACTGCCAAAATCTTGCAGCAAAGGTAGAGACCAAATCTCTCAGCAAAGCGTTTTCTGAGTGTGGTGATATTTAACTTAATTGGGAAAGTGCAGTATGTCAATATGAACTTTTCCCACCCCCCCCATTCTGTCTCTTTCTGAGGCAGTCTACCGTTTCATTTTAGCAATACAGAAACCTTCAACCACTAAAGGATGTGCCAGCCAAAAACCATCACTGCCAGCAATTATGTGCTAGATGTGTGTGTGGGCAATAGCATATGCACTTAAAAGGACTGAAAAAGAAGGTATGCATGGTTCTTAGTATTTTGTCTTCAGTTTCAGTTTCTCCCTAAAATAAGAATTAATTTCAAACAGCAAAAATTCTCTGGGAACAGAACATGTAGGAGCCCTGTCATGGTCGAGGAGATTTTTCAGACCACAGTTTTCTTACTGTTACAAGGGAATATGCAAGCAGAACTGTCTTCATTACTCCTTTAAATAATTAATGCTTTCAGTATATTTCAGGCATTGATTAGCTGGCCAGTTGTTAAAGGACAAAGCTAGAGTGCCTTATGGTATTTTTCTTCTATTTGTACTTGAAGTCTCTAATAACCTGAGCATATGTTGATACACGTGTAGGTACAAGAAGCAGGATTTTAGTGGTGACTAGAGTGTGACACGACTCATCTCCAACATATAAAAAAAATAGACAAATGTATTATAAAGGCAGATTTAATGCAAAAAAAAAAAAAACCAAAACCCAAAAAACTGTGGGATACTTCTATTCTTGTTAAGGAATGAAAGTGAGGAGATTCTAAAGGTTATTACCATTGATCTACTGAGACATTTTCTATTGCATTTCTAAGAATCATAGAATTGTTTTAGTTGGAAGGAACTTTAAATATCATCTAGTTCTGACCCCCCTGCCATGGGCAGGGACACCTTCCATCAGACCAGGTTGCTCAGAGCCCCGTCCAACCGGCCTTGAACACTGCCAGGGATGGGGCATCCACAGCTTCTCTGAGCAGCCTGTTCCAGGGCCTCACCAACCTTGTCGGGAAGGATTTCTTCCTTATCTCTAATCTCTATCTACCCTCTTTCAGTTTAAAGCCATCACCCCTTGCCCTAGAACTACATGCCTTAGTAAACAGTCCCTCTCCAGCTTTCTTGTAGGTCCTCTTTAGGTACTGGAAGGCTGCTATAAGGTGCCCCCGGAGCTTCCTCCAGGCTGAACAACCCCAGCTCTCTCAGCCTGTCTTTGTAGGGGAAGTGTTCCAGCCCCCTGATCATCTTTGTGGCTTCCTCTGGACCATCTCGAAGAGGTCCACGTGTGTGTTTGTGGTGGATTTTTTAATGTGGGGGCCCCCAGAGCTGAATTCAGTACTCCAGGTGAGGGTCTCATGAGGTCACCAATTGCCTCCTTATTTTCCATGTGTGACTTTTCAATAGCTCCCACTTCAGCTTGCTTAGGTTATTAGACAGAGTTGCCCATTGAATTAGTGCTGAGGCCAGGATAGGAGGAATGTAATGTCGTATTTTATTCAAACAAAATCTTATTATTCTTATTACGTATGCCTACACACTTCTTAGTTTGTTTTTTGTGGATCAGATGGCTGTCGTCTTCTATAGAACTGTTTTATACTGTGCCCTTTGAAAGAGGTAGGTTATTGGCTTGTAATTACACATACAAAGAATGTACATTTGTCCATGCATGTCTTGTCTTTCTGGTCTGAATACTGAAGAAGTCTTTCTCTACTATGTATTCATTAAAAACAAAGGATACTCTGTGGAGTACTGTGTATGTTTTTTTTACCATCTATTTTCATAAAAGGTGACTGCCCTTGACACACATGCAGAGAAGGTCAGGGAGGAAAAGAACAATTATACCAGAAGAGGTTTTTGTTTATTCCAGTAAAGTGAGGTCTGAGGGTAAAATTTACCTTATAAATATATTGTAGGATTGATGTCCAAGGTGGAAAGATGACATTAAACTAAAACCAAATGGGTAACACTGACTTTAGCCTGGAAATTAGAAGAACGTTTCTGAATACTGGAAGAGAGAGGTTTTGAAACATCATTCCAATAACAGGGGAAATAATTTTATCTCATTTTTTTTAATTTGAGACAATTATGAAATCATGTAGATAACATTATACTGTTAACCACTGGAAGTTTGACTTAAGGAGTTGGGAAGATATTTCTCATCAGAAGGCCTATAGGCCCAGAATGGGAGAAGAGTGATTGAATTCTGACTCCTGTCTTCTGGCTGAACAGCTCAATCAACAGGTTATTTTTTTTTGTTCTTATATGGGTCTTTCACACCAGAATAAGAAGCATCTTAGGAAAAATGTTTCAGATCTTGTCACAAGATGGGTTCCTGATGGGTTCAGTTGTTCTGTTGGGAGAAACAGCATTTGCTATCTGTTCTGGCTGTGGCCAGGCTTAGGTTCCCCAGCTGCAGAGCTTGCAGCTCCTTGGGTGCAGGTTTCCATCAGGAGCATCACATGTCCTGAGACCTGAGCATCTGCAGTATTGGAGTAGCTATTGGCTACTTATTTGTTGTTGAGTGCTAAGTGTAGACATGGCCATTCTCTGTGTCTTTTCTTCTTCTATCGTAATCAAACAAATATGTGTTAATTTTACAGAATATCTATTTGCTTGGGTTTAGCTCTGGTTTAAATGCCAGAGTCATTTTTAGCTACAAGCATGGCAAAGAATTAAACTTAATAATCAATTAATAATCAGCATTCAAATGCTATGTAATTATCTATCATGTTTAAAGGTTTAGCATGTGCTGTGGATGTTTTTGTTTTGAATATTTGTGGGGATTTTTTTGTGTCAAATACTTCTGCTTCCTCAAATTTTTTGAATACTACTAATATGTACAAAGCTGAGATTTTTACATCTTATGTTTGCTTTTATTCTACAGTTGTGCCATATGTTTGGAAAAGTAAAGTCTACCTTTGGAACTGAGAAATATGGCAGAGAATTCATATATGCCTTGCTATTGCATCTGTAAATTAAAACCAAATTATATTCAGATTGTGTCTATATGTTACTATTTGAAAGATTTTTGCCAAAGGCTTGATATATTATGTAATTTATTCTGTTACTAGTAAAACTGAAGCTACAAATATTTTCCTTGAGCATGACTTTTAAAACTAGTGTACTAAGAGGTTTGTTAGTATCATTCATGAGCAACACTGAGCATCAACACTTATCTGAGAGTTATTGATAAATACCTAAACCTGTAAATAAAATGTACCTGCTGTTCTACTCTTCTGGCTTTGACTGGAGGCACAGCATTTCCCCAAAAGATTGTGTAGTTGATTTTACATTGCTGGATAAGATGATTCAGTCACTTCCAAGCTCAGTAATGTTCCTTTGTGGTGAGCAAAGAATAAATGTTTGAAAGTACATCTAGTAAAATGGCAAAGCTGTATCATGGTATTCATCAGAAAACTGTTTGTGTGCCTCATTTTACGCAAAAGTCATTTTAAATGAATCTAATCAGTAAATTATAGTGATAATTTTATTACCTAGATCTTTATTAGCAAAGCTACATGTGTTATTTAATCACAAAATATAGTTCTTGTTTGCTCCTGACTTTACTTGAAGCTGTGAGACAGCCACCATTTTGTACTTAAAAACAAATGTTCACACTTCATAGATCTCAGATGAATAATCCTGATGAAATCAATCCCAGGCTACTGAGCAACTGCAAGAACATCCATCTATTCAAATGTGATTTAGTGTAGATTATACTGCAACTGTCAATAACCCAAATTCAGTAAGTTTTCCTACTCCGTGATTGTATTTAAGCAAGAACTAGTTTAAAAATCATTTGAGCAAAACTTGAAACCTTTAATGGATGTTTGTGGAGGGAACACTTAGTTTTTGAGCCCTTGCTTAGTGGTCAACACAAGCCCTTCTGGTAGTACTGACGGTATGGAAAACTCAGCTTTCTTGTCCCTGGAAGATGACACTACTGGCTGAGCACTGTGTGGTTGGCCCGTGTACCGAGCCCTGTGAGAGGAGAGCGGCAGCGATGCCAGTTTGAGGCGAGGCGGGACTGTGAAGTGGGTCTCATGCCCTCATGGGACTTCATGGAGATGAGACATCTCCAGCCGAAAATGGAGACCCCTGGGCCTCCCTCCGGCTCTGGGGTTTGTCTTTTTTTGTCAGATGTAAGCAGTTGTCTTGGTGCCAGTGCAGATGACTGAAGGATCAGCTTATCTGGCTGTGCTTCATGTATTTGATTCTCTATTCTAGCCTGATAAAATCCTGTCATTCTTGTATTTTGAATATAGTTAGCTGCAAGTATTGAATTCATTTTGTCTTGTTTTATACTGACCACAAGATCATGGACAGCAAGATGTTAGCGAAGCTGATTCCTCCCAGTTGTGGCCAAATGTTTTACGCTTTTGTAGTTAAACAAATCCGAGCAGAGAGAAAGGGAAGATCATTCCCACACTTTGCTTCCGTGGGGACCCTTTAGTCCCTTGTCCTGCTGATTTCTATTTTGAAAATAAATTGGAAAAGTCTTTTAGAGGAAAGACTTTACAATATAAAACTCTTGGGACTTTCTGGTTTGAGAGAGAAGCATAGTTTTATTTGCTTTTAAATAATAAAGTTTTTTTTTTCTGTTTAAGTATTTATAACAAGTGAGACTGGGGTTTACAGTATGTGGTGCAGAATTCAATTTCCAGAATGTCCTATTACTTTTTAATTGCTTTACACTTTTTAAAAGTGATAATACAGAATGCTTAATCATTCAGATTAATGAAACAATATTTGTAGAACGGGCAACTGCTTTCTGTGAAGGTTGGTTTATGTTATGTATCTGCCTAACAACCATGCATCTCATGGCTAACCCTTTATCCTACAAATTGAAGAGGAAAATAAAAACTGTATTAACTAAATAAATAGACTACTTTTCCTTGAATTTTTACTACAGAGCTTTCCTTGTCTGTTAATGTTTTTGACTTCTTTAGCATCAAATACCTTCTTTTTTTTCATTGACTATATTTTTTTGTCTTAATCCAGCAGTCTCAAAGCACTTCATTAACTTTAATTAAATTTTTATACTACCTCAAAAAATGACTTTTAAAAAATGTTATTTGGGGAGTACTATAACCAAGAGGTCATTTCACAAGATTATTACTACTCTGAAGTGCTTTTGAGATTTAGCTTTTGGTTCTTCTACCTTTGGTTGAAATGTAAGAGATGAAAAGAACCAATTTGAAAAGTCAGAACTCAAAATAAGTTCCTAGAACTAGCAGACTTCAAGAATACAGTCATATATTTGCAATCTCACAGAACATTGTAATGATTCCCTTTTTAAGGGAGTATTATACTGAAATGCCCAGAAGACTTAGTTGAACTAAGTTTTTTCAGTGTTAGTATGTGAATTTTCTTTGTTGATAAATAGATGCATAAATCTGTCCTGTTTGCCCAGTGGGCAATTGATGAAAATAAGCCCCAAAATACTGGGAAGGAAAAAGATGAATCTTGGGTCCAAGTGATTTCCTCACACAATTAACATATAGTCCCTGGAAGGAGGCGGGGAGAGAGAAATTCTGAGGAGGGATGTTGCAGAGGACACACAGCTTTTGGATGCAGAGAACTTAATTAACTTTTTTTTTTTCCCCTAGTCTCTTGTTCTGGCTTGGACTTTCTATTCTTATCTGTGTATTGTTTCTTGAGTAGTGAAGATGGAATCACAGTTACAGTCTCTATATAAAGACAGTGTCTGTGTGGCAAGCACTATAACTGGATAATCAGACAGTATTGCTTGTGCTTGTCTCTCATCAGTGTTTTAATGCAAGGTGATTATTGATGAGATGTTCTTGGTGGTTTTGGTTAGTAATTTCATTAAAACATGCTCATTATATGCATATCAATCCTCCTGACTGGACTCAAAAAATGTTTCTGCGTTTCTCCTGGCAGTTTAAGCCAAGTTCTGATCCGCTGTTGCACTGGTTCTGTGTGTGTGGCAGTAAGTTTTAAAACCAAATCTGTATAATAAATGTTACAAAGGAAACCAAGTCAATATCAGAATGAGTGTTGATTTAACCCACTGAATCCCTTCATCCCCTCCTTAGATTCCAGAGCAAGTTCATAGTCATTCCTTTTTTGAGCTAAATAGTAATAGATAATTTTCTTATTTTAATGTGAGCCTTATGTTTTTAAAGGTGGAATGCCCAGCTATATTGCTTTTTTTCTGCAAATGAGAAGGTGATGCGTGCCAGGAGGCACTTGGTGTGGGGTTGCCCCTCAGTCTGGTGATTGGTGTCTCTGTTTAGCTCCTTTTTCTTGCTGAACTTGGATTTTGGTGGAAGTCACAAGGCGGGAGCTGTGAACTCCCAAAGATCCTACATCTACCTGCTCCTTGCCCTGCTGCTGTTCAGCAGCTGCCCATGCACTGGCCGCAGGCTGCGTATCTCTGATTTAAAACTTGATGTAGTTTTTGTTAGTGCTTTTCAGGCAGAATATCTGGAAGATTTCTAGACCTCAGTCCTGAGGACATGAATGAAAAGGCTTTCTGAAAGTCCTAATTTTGTCAAAGTTTTTCCTTTATCAAAAAGACCACACCTTGATTATCATTCGCTTCACAGAGGACCTGGGACGTGTAAGCGATGTGAGCAGTGTGACTCAGTGGCACGCGGGGTGCGGAGGCTTTCGCAGCGCCTGCCTGCAGCAGGGACAGGAGCCTCGCTGCAGAGAGAACAGATGCATTTCAGAGTCGCCCGCCAAAGGGAGTATATTATGCTTCCTTTTTAAACTTTCCCAAACACACACCATCTGTTTCGCACTAGACACTTACAGGGTTTGATCAAATTAGAAGTCATGCTGAAAGGGAAAACTAAGGTTAGCATGGACAGCTTTCTTAAAGCTACAGAAATCATGGCTTTGTATTAAACCTTGAGTACTAACCTTGGTAAACAGGATGAAACATTGCAGCTTAGTGACATTGCCAATTGCATGTGTTCACTTGTAGTCTCCGAGTAATATTTGTGCAAGTAAAATCAAGACGATGTCGTATGAAGTGACAGCAGAAGAAAACAGGAATGGTGGACAGTATGAGTGGCTTATAAAAATGAGGTATAAGTACTGAAACAGATGTTAACTGGTTCAGAATAGCTACCATTAGATATGCCTGACTGCAGAAACAACCTCTGAAAGCAGTGGAGTTCAAAAATCTTCCTTCTGGCACAGAACGGTAGGACCTAGTCCCAAAATCTGCGCTAGGGAAAGTCACGTAGCAGGGGTATGACAGTGATTTGAATGAAACTGAGACAAGCAGAGGAACTTCAGTATCTTGTAATCAAATAAGAATCGTTTTCATGGTCAGAAATGAGGAGGAGTAGAAGAGATGGAGGCTTACAAATTTTTCAAAGGTTTAGCAAGGCAGCAGTCTAGTGTCTGTTTAAGTTCTTAGGCTCTGACCTGCAAAGATATGTAGCTATTTCTTCAGCACTGCAAAATGGGGCTTGCATAGCGAAGGCGGTGAGGCTCTAGGAAAACTCATCGCTTCCGAACACAAAGCTGACGCTCCTTTGTGCATGATGTGGTGGGTTTTTTTTTTTTTGTTCGGTGTGGTGTTTGTGTGTTGTGTGGGGTTTTGTTTGTTTGTTTTGGGTGAGTTGGTTGGTTTGTTTATTACAGATGTGCTTGACTTTGGGTGTAATACTTTCGAGCCAAGTGACTTGAGCCAAGTCCAAAGTGTGTCTCCCACCTGTCCTTAACTCCTCCTCTGTGCTCCCTGGCAGGGGCTGGATGCCAACGTGGAAACTGTGGCAAACAGAAAGTTTTACCTTGGCCGCAACTTTTACACACAAGCCGCTGTGATGTCGTAGACAGTGGACAAACCTGGTAGGCATTGCAAAGCGGGGATTAACCTTGCTCAGCGATCCTAAAAACCTAGGCCTCAACTGTCAGGGAAAAAGATGTGGTACAAGTCATCTTGTTTTCCTGAGGCAAAACAGTATGAAACCTCAGATATACTGGAAGGCAGCATTATAAAAAAAATTGTGTTTTTCTGTGTTAAAATTGTTGTACTTAAATCTGAAGCATAATCACAAAGAACATATGTCACAAATTATCTTGTTTTGAAGTGTTGTTTGGTTTGAGACAATTCTAAAATAGAACTATAGACATATAAAACACTTCTAAAATAATGCCAAAATGCTATGGAAAAGGCTGTGTTGAAGACATTTCCAAGCCATCTAACAGTAGGAAATGGAGGAATTTTTTCTTTTTTGAGCATCTTAGATCCAGTTGTCTTGAAAATGTTTATCTTGCATCAAAATAAAATATCTTCTTGTATGATGGTCCTATAGTTAACTGCCAGCTGTGAATATTTATTTAAATCAAACCTCCAAACTCTGTAAAGCTCATTCATAGCTTCTCATTTCAACCATTCTTTTAATGCTTGTTTTAGTTAAAAAAGCCATAGTTTAAGACATGCTTTTAAATCATAAATGTCTTTATTGGCACCTTGGGCATGAGTGGGACACAGCTGGTAGGGCAAAATTAGAATAATATTTTGATTTGTTACTCTGTTAGAATAGTGCTTGCTTTCATCTCTTTCCCACAAAAATAGGCAGACAAAAGATATCTTGCAAGTTCTTTAATTATGTAAGTAGAACTTTTTGACATAAAATAGGCAGATACAAAGGAGATTGTTCTTCTGTTCACTACACTTTTGAAACCAGGAGGCTTTGCTATTTTCCATGCAACATCTTGATTAGATTCCTTTAGAGGATACCATTTTTCTAAAAATTTAATTTGCTTTTTAAAGATCACTTCACAAGCCTACACTGACATTCCACATAAGCGGAATGTGATACTGCCAAACTAGATAATCTATATCATGAAGTCTTTACAATATCTGCTCATAGGACTTTAAAAGCAGAGCTGCTGGGGTTATTCCTGGCCTGTGGGCTAAGGAATTTAGACTAGCAGCATTGCCAGGATATTCTTTGCTGATTAGAAATGAATTTCAGATCCTCACTCCCATGATAAATTTTGTACACTTTCACATAGGTGTGATCTAGAATACATAAATACTATAGTGACATGATGGAAAAAGAGATTGGTGAAAGAACTGCGCACATCTGTCAAATTTTTATCTTTACCTTGAATTATTTTTGAATTAACCTTTCTTTTAATCTACAGGCTTCTTGCTTGAGGCAAAACAGTCTTCACAAAACCATCTGCCTGGTTTCAAGACTTTCATATCAATGGACAGACCTAGAATAAGGCACCATGTAGCGATAGGAAATTTAACAGGAGCTTTTTATCAGAGATAAATTACATGAACATAAAGAACATACTATTGAGTGCTGAGTGATATACTAATTATATTTTTGTGCTTTATAAGTGAGAGACAGCTAAGACGTAAGGCGATATCACCAGTCACACTAGTTGGGAGATGCATTTAGAACGTTGCATGCTTCATCCATGCATTCTGGAAGTTTACATTTAAGGCTTTAAGAAACAAAACAAGGCATTTATCAGGCTAAAACTTTGTCTTGAACTCTTGTATACATCAGACAAAAGAAATGAGTGGAAGGTAAAGTAGGATCTCTATCAAGCAGTAGTATCTGCATAATAAATCAAGTCTACTTCCATTGTTGATATAGTTATCACTTTTTAAATGCTATTAAAACCAAAATCAGCTAGCTTGTGTAGCAGCAAAGCTGACCTTATATCTAGTGCAAAACACATAAGTTGTTCCTAACTTTTTTGTATGTCTTAGGAGTGTGCGTTCTCTAGAATCTGTTTCTGAAGGGTAGGGGAAAGAATGTGTTGTCTGCAACATTATGGGTTGTTATCAGACCTAAATAGGAGGCAACCCCCACTGCTCTTTTTCCAGAAGTACAGCGTTAGTTGGGGTCAAACGCAGCAGGTCAGTGTGAGCTGTGATGGTACCACTGGTGAGCCCGGGACATTAGAATTAGCTTGTTCTAGACAAGAAATGTCTGAACTGAAAAATGTTAAACTAAAGATGGCAACACAAATGTGAATAGGGCATATCCATACTTGCATCATCTATCCTTTGTAGCTGGGCAAGTCTTGTGTTATATTTGTACAGCACCTTGCACAGTGAGGCCTTATTCTATAACAGGAGCTTCTAAGTACACATAAATAACAGTGAACATTTCTGTTCCTTGCTGAGCAAATTTAACTAAGAATGTGTTCTTCAGAAATGCAATATTGGGTGAATAGACCATGAAAACTGTCACTGGGCTTCTTTCTATAATCTATCAGGTTTTATGTGAGGTTCCTACAGTACTGGGTTTAGTTGTAGTGTCTCACAGGAGCACTTTTCAAAGATACACCCTGGTTTTATTTGCAATTAGAGCTGTTATCACTCTTCTTAAATAATGCATTTCATAATTTAAAGCAGACAGGGAAAACTACACAAACATGAACTTAAGTGTATTTCTCCAACACTCCTGCAAGGAAGTTTAAAATGATGATCTTGTTATTACTTTCATTGCTAAATCAATGTACCAAATACAGTAATCAAATTTTAAACAGGGGTTACCAAAAGAGTTTACACTGAAAATTGCTTTCAGTGTTTGACATTATGGGTTTGTTTATAACCTGCCTAGCAGTTGGCAAAACATTAAAAATATATCTGTTTTTATAGTGCCTTCCAAATAGAATACTTTTACCAGATCTGTAAATTTTGCGAGCCACTCCTATTAATTTAGGAGAAAAGATAGTAATGGAATAAGGTAGAAAGAGAATAAAGACTCCGAAGTACAGCTGCAATCAGCATGGTATACAGCTCCATATTCAAAGGTTGCTAGGGACAAGGGGTGTTCTTTCACTATTTTCATAGAGATTTGGATATTGTCTGCTGAGAAAACTTAGAAACTTTGTTTAGCAATGGTACAAGGTCCTACAAAAGATAAAAGGAGAAAAAGCACAAGTTGGGATCCTGTCTCTCTCTACGGCACAATGGGGACTTTCACAGAATGCTACATTCAAATGCCAAAGACTTTTGAGAAAGTACAAATCTGGATGTAAATAGTTTGAAGTGCTTCTTACCTGCTTTGATGGCAATTCCAGGTATAACCTTCTTTCAGAGGTGAAAGAATGCAAACAGCAGCATTATTAAAATATGAATAAAATATCAGAGGCTAGACTCCTCATCTGTTCACAAGTGTCTCATCTTTATAACAAAGAATTTACATTCTGTTTAAATATATAATTTATAATATATTGAGTCAGGTAATGCTTACCTGAACCTCACTTCTACACTCAATGTTTAGTAATTTTAAGCAGATATATATCTATATCTATATATAGATATCTCTCTCTCTCTATATATTTTTTTTTTACATGAAAAAGTATTCAATGCTTGGCATGGAACTTGCTTTCTAAGGTTCTGTGAAATCTATTGAACTGATCAGCATTTTCTTAAGGCAACTTTGTGAATGCTATTTTTGAAAACATTCTTAACAGCAGACAGATCACACACATTGCAGTTTACATAATTTATTGGGTTTATTCCTTAGTAATTTTCCCTCAGACCTTACAGCTTCAGTGCAAAATCCTAAGGTGCTCTAACAGAGGTCACTGTCAGTGATTTCTATGGATTTCGGTTGAGTTTGGTTAAGCTACATTTACCTCTTTTGCAAACAAATTATATGCTGCTTAGTGCATATTTATCCAATATTTCTTCTACTTGCATAAATGTATCCATAGAATAAGAGCTCCCAGAATTCCTGTTCCTCAAGGAAGTGTATCCTGACTTGCTGAAACATGTTCTCACCTTTTCAATAACTGAAACAGTTTATTTAGGCAAATGAGCATAACTGCCTTTAAGAGTAAAAAGAACGGACTTGAAACAGAATTTGGGGAAATTTCATACTGATGTCGGTGAACTTGATTTTTAGCAAGTGCTAAGTAATAGGGATGTGGGAAAGGAGCTTAGGATTCGGTTCTATATGTGACAGAAAATTTTGTGCATAATTATCATACATAAATATTTCCTTGCTGAGAAAGCTAGATTGGAGTCATAAATACCTGTCTGGTAGTTAAGCTTTTAGTTATTTCTTTTTTATTCTTTTGAAATTAATATGACCATAGTGTTCTTATCTGCTTTGGCAATAGCATTCCTGTACATATCTACATTTCGCTGCTATGGATTGTACTGGGGAATCAGCCTATTTCCATTGCCCTTCAACCTGTCACAGTGTCATTAACTGCTGTGGCCTCTCGTTACACAAACCTGGCATCTGCTGGCCCCAGATGCCGATCTCTGGGAAGAATTTTTCTTACGATGACATACAGACTTTAACATCCCTGTCTGCTTTGCTTCCTCCTTACTATGTCCACCTCTACTTCTTCACAAGAAGCTATTAATAATATATTCTTAGTATTATTTTCCCAGTGACTTCTTGTCCAGTTAGTTTCTTTTTATATTTACCTTTCCATGCTTTTTTATATTGCTGTTTAAACATGTAAGGAGAGTTCTTCAGTAGTTAGAAACAGTCGAGCAAAAATTACAGGATCTTCATAGTAAATCACAACTGGTACAGTGTGTTGATCCTCTTTTTAAGCATTGTGGGATATCAAATATGGCATAATAGAGCACTCTCTTTGTCAGGACACTGCATCAGTTTATGCTGAATGTTATCTAACTGTGAATGTAACCTAAAGAAAGCAGATACCAGAGGCAACTGCAAATAGCTAGGTGGTCTTACAGGCAGTGCATAACAAAAAGAAACAATGCAAAAGTTGCCCCGCTGATTAAACAATGGTAGTGCAACTAATATGCTGTTATGTTAGTTGGAGTTATAACAGAAGAATATTGGGCATGTTTGAAAGTTATCATTGATTTACACTGAAGGATGTTGGAGAGTAATTTTTCTAGAATAATTTGTTTTATGGAAAGTTTGCTGAGTTCAGACTATTTCCTTTGTAACTGCCGTCATTACTGCTACAGTGCTGTATTTTAACAACTCTCAGTTTTGTTATGGCTGTGAACCTTTCATAGTTTCTTTGTCCTCAGGATGTCAGACATGAAAGGGAGGCAGTGTCATGCTGTTTGTGAATTCTAGGTGCCTTGATCCTTGATCACTTTGTTAAATCATTAGAGGGAGGTCCCTCTGGGAATTATCAAAAGTCTCTGAAGAGCTGCTCATGAAAATGAACATACCTCGCATGTAACGTATATCCCTTCCAATCCTGTCTAGAGTCAGGATTCTCTCTGAAATGTTTCTGAATGTTAATCAGTAATCAGGGCACAGATTGGCACATGCTGCTGGGCTTTGAAGCTATTCCTATCAAATGATTTGTCACATTCTTAGTAATACTTTGCATGATTTTCATACATATCCTATTGGGGTTTCTTGCTTAAAGACTTCAGATTTAAGCAAAATACTTGACAGCACCCAACTGTTGGACATTCTTGAGAGTTTCACATCAGTGAAGTACAAGGTGCCACTTGACAGCTCCAGTTGACAAGAAGATTGAGAAGTGGGTTATGCTACTCATCTCTCTTGTAATATAATTTTCCAAATGTCGGTGCTTATCTGTGTTTCCCATACTGGATGCTGTTAGATTATATCCTGGCTATTCTTTCCATTTGCTTGGTAGGAGACATCCCGATATCCTACACATGTAGGGTTCAGTACAGCTCCTGCCTTGGGGTGGGCAACTAGTTTTATTATGACATAGTGAATTTTCTTCTCCAAATGAAAGGATTTAAATCATAAGAATGGTTTATTGTTAGACTGGGTTGATATTTCCTGATGGAAAAAAAATTTTCTCTGGTTTAGTGGAAGTCCTCCATCTTGAGCAGATTCTGTGCAGGTGTGGCTTTTTTTTCCTTTCACCTGTAATTTAGAAAATAATCTAAGCATTCAGTTACAAAATATTCTAATGAGAAGTCCAGTGTATCTGCAGGTTTAGTTGCTGAACGATATTCTGAGACTGAGAAAAAGGGTCCTACAGTAACCAGAGAATCTAATAAGAACTAACTGGGGAGAATCTTTCCTCTGCCCACTGGGTACAGTGAATGAAGAGGGAAAACATACTGAAAATTCATCTGAATGTAGTTCTGTAATTAAGACTAGTATTTTAATCATGTGAGACAGGAAGCAGAGTGGGATGGGACAGGGAAATATAAAATTTCCCTTCAATAATTCTAAATATTTTTCTTCTACCTTACCTCTTCCTTAGAAATCAGAAATTGTCTGGGGTTCTTAAGATCATAAATAGAAATCTAGCTAAGGAAAGTTAAGTGGAAAAATAACACAGCATGAGTATAAAAATTTGAGTGGGTAGATGGGTGTTTCTCCTTCTGCAAAACTTATTACAGTACATGTTAGCAGTACAAAAAAAGGACACTACTATCCAGAGTAGTGTAAACCATTTATTTAAGAAATAGGGTCCAATTCAAATATAAATAAGTAAAACAAAACAAGCCCAAAACAAACAAAAAAACCCCCACAACCTTTCTTGTGGTTATTTGTATGTTGGAAAAATAAAGTTTCAGTAGTATTTCTTTAACTTTCAGTTTGATTGCTTTTCTACGTTTGTAGACTTCTATATGCATCTTTAGTAACATACAAGTGAAGGAACAGTGGAGTCTCTCAGCTGTAGATTAGTGTGTTTGATTCTAAAAATCAAATTAGTTTTTAACCAAGTATAAATTTTAGCAGTTTTTTGCTGTACCTACAGCGATTATTTACTTTCACTTGCTGTATGTATACATGTATGGGGTTTCAAAATATTTCTAGCAACAGAAACTGAAATTTTGTTATTAATACAAATGATTGCCTGAAGTGAATTGCAAATACCTTTAAGTGGTAGGGAAAATGTTAAATGTTGATTAGATAGTGTTCGATCGTTTATAGGATCAGGGTAAAATAATAATAATAATAAAGTAAAAATGCCTGTATCTTGTGGAGAAAATATTTTAAATGATTTACTAGATTCCTTGGATCTGTTCTAGCATCTATAATGTATTATTCTACTATACCCACTATCAAAACTCCTGGAGAATTTCTTAGAATATTTTAAATCAACTTATAGCTATATCTGCATTTACTGGCCACTAAACTGCTCTGATTTAGCATATTATTCTGCTCCTTTTGCCTCTTTGTCTGGAAAACCCTTTGATAGGTTCCTCTCTGGCCAGCCCCTGCAGGAATGTAAACAAATATTATAGAAAAAGAAAATACAGCAACATCTGCAGTGGGGTTAGTTGAGCTCTTACAGAGGAGCACAGTCACTTCAATTTTGTGCCGGGGTAGCGAGAAGCTGCAAAGGGAATGTGTGGTACATTTTCCTATCATGCTCTGATAAGGAGATTGCCATCCACAGTTGGATAAGAGGCATTTACTGAAGAAATTATTCTGTAAGGAAATAACTAATGGGAAACAGACCTGCAGTGGACATAAGAAATATATAAAGATGCTCTTGGGAGGAACTTTCAACTATGCAATGCTAGCAGATACAATTATAAAGGATTGTGAAACCACATCTGCCAACTGAAATAACTGGCAGCGAACAAAAGATGATGAGTGAAAGAAAATAACCATTGGCATGGTTGTGAAATGTATTATCTAGTCATTTCCAGCATCTGTAACAGCAAGAGCCTTCCCATTTTATTTGTGGAAGCACATGCAAGGTTCAAATCTGATGGTACAGCAGTAAATGAATTTGTAAAGTTTTATAATATAACTTTACAGTATTGTAAGACATCTGGAAGAAAGATCAGGTGTGTTTGTGTAGCGTCTGGAGTCACAAAGAAAGAAGACTTGTGTACTCTGGAACAGGCTTTTATGTCTCTCTAATTCTCTGGAGTATATATTGAAGAATGACGACTGGAGCATAATTTTGTGTCACTAGCTAAAACTGACTTGACCCTGTCAAACTGCCAGGGTCATTTTCTCTACTTTAAGAACCAGCTTCCTCACAAATGATGAGGAGAGGGAAGAGAAAGAAGCAACCAAACCCCCCAACAATGACAAAAAATGCCCCCCCAAACCAACCAAACAAAAGAACACTGAACAAAAAAAGCCAAAAAAACCCCTTCCAATAAGACCTTGCCAGTGGGCACACTAGTTTTCTTTCTGTCATAGCTGACATACTGTAACCTGAGGTGAACAAAAGCACTGGTAACACAGGTCTAGAAGGATGCATGGAGTGGTAGACCAGTCACAGGTGCGAAAGATGGGGAAACCAACTTAATTTGCTTGCAGCTCTGTAGGCAGTTGTATTGGAGCAGCACGTGTATGACAAAAAAGAACTGAGGAAGGCCAAATCGGTTCATCAGCCAGGCAGTATCTCCAGTGATGGGATCACTTCTCTGAGTGTTCCACCTGCAAATGAATCTGTGTCTTACACTAACTACCTGCCAGCAGCAGGCCAGGTAAGTCAAGATTTAAATATGATTTATGACATTAGGGGGAAATATGTGCTAGGAAAAACAGATTCTCTGCCAGGCTAGAGCTTAATCTCATGAACGTGTCTGTCTTTTCACAGCGAAGTGAAACACATAAGCAAGATCTCCTAAATTACAGACTAAACTACTTTCCAATGACTCTAAATTTTATTACTGAAAGTACAAAGAGCTGTCAGTTCTGAACTAAGTAAAATGTTAGGCTTAGCATAAGGTCTGCTGTTGTCCAACCTTTCAGCAAATGAGAAACTTGTAGGAGAAATAAAATGGACATTTAACTGGTACTGACATAAAATAAAGTTCTCCATTTAAGTGAAGTATCTGATGACTTTACATGACACACTTCTGGAAGCTTCTAAATATTGTGTGAGAAATCCTTTCCATCACTATGAGTAAAAGTAGTGTACCACATTAACCGAAGTAATGACGTTATCAGCAGGTGGAGTGGGAATATGTGTCTTCTGATTTATATAAGCAAATGTAATTTATAATTTGCCATTTTTTACCAGCTGGAGCAGGTGAGGATTGCTTCGCTGCTACCTGATAGATACGGCATAATTATTTGATCTAAGGGACTGTATATATGCGTATATACAAAAATATAACTACACATGGATCTGCAAAAAGGGAACACTATTAAGGTAGCACAATCACCTCCATGTAAACAGTCAGGGTTAAAGGTGTTGGGAAACTTTTATTTGCACACCCTGTTGCATACAGGCATAAAACCAGACTTGTTTTATATATGGCTCATGAATAGATCAGGGGAACTTTCATTTGCCTCGCAGCACAGTGCTTCTGAGCCAGGGATGGTGGGGTGTCTGAATACCCATCCATGAGACAAAGGTATGCAAAGACTTAAATTGCTAAGCCATTCCGGTATCCAGCTGCAAACCGTATTCTGCTCTGTTTCAGTGAGTGAGTGGACAGGCTATTAGGGCCAATCTCTTATCTTGAAACTCTTTCTTGGCCACCTGGTCTGTTTCCCTTTTTTTCCCCTTTCGTTTAATTCCTTAGAGTCGAGCTCTTCTGCCTTCTAAAGGCTTCCTCCTCCGCAGTGCTTTGTCATTGGCAAGAGAGAAATTGGGAGCTTGGGAGGAAAAGTGCATGGTTTATTTTACAGATCAGCAACTGAACCTAAGAGGAAAACATAATGACTCTGCCACAAATCAGAACGTGAATCTGTGGGGACTTTAGCTGAGGTTTTAACAAACTTGTACAGAAATGAACAAGTCGTGATTTTTATGAGAGTCTGTATTCTGGCAAGAATTCATACAGCAGTCAAAGGAGCATCTTGGAGTCTGAACATCCATTGTGGAAAGTTTTGGCTCAAATTGTTAAACTTCATAATAATTTCTACAACTGAAAACCACTCTAAGTGGGTTAAGATTCAAGAAGTTTGAAAAGAAGATACTGTTGATCATACCTTTTATTCAGCTAGTTTTGCAGGTAGGGAGAAACTAGCATAGTACCTTTTGAATTAATTATTTTCTTTCATTTGATGGTTCAGTCCATTGCCTGCTCAGTGCTTTTGCCCCTGTGATACGTACCTATCACAGTTGGCTTGTACTAAAACCAAGATTTTGATATTTTAATCTTGAAAAGATGAAATGTTTGTTCTCTAATTCTGCCTTGAAGTTGTCATGCTTCATTGATAACGTAACTTTTCTACGGAGAGTAATGAGTAAAATGTAATGGTTTCAAATGAAGGCAAATGCAGAAGAACAAATGAAATTCCTAAAAACAAAGGGCTTCCAAAAAAATGCAAGAAAATACCAAAATCTGGGTTTTATATAAATAAGCATTCTAGCAAAAATGCTTCTCAAACTTTCCCATTTGAATTTCTTGAGTCTTTAATTTTCATGTGCTAACTGATATGCCTGGACGCATGTGGCAAAAAGTAATTAGCTAATAACTTATTATAATAGCATCTGCAATGCATTTGGGAAAACTGGCAGTCATTTGTCGTTGGTCTGAGGGGCACTGTAAAACAAAGTGGAAATTCTATGTTTTGTCTAGAAAGATGGGCAATCGAACTTCGCTTCAAACTATTGTATTATTACCACAATGGAACTATCAGTCAGGCAGACAGACATATTAACCAAGCAAGCCATAAATTCCGCAAGATCTTGCAACCGTACTTTTCAGCTTTTTACTTCTTGTAGCTTTCTTAAAAGTTATTGCTCTTTCACTGGCATCTTCCCACGTATATAAAGGTTCTGTCAGCTTTGACCTTCAAAGTGGACTTTTTCCAGGTGTGTTCTATCACTTTCTGAAGTTACCGTGCATATCATTTGCACAACACTGCCATCGTCAATCAAACTAGCGTCACTATGCACTGTTCCCATCTACTGCAGTGTCGTCCTGGTGCTGAAGGCTTCAAAAAGTATAAATTTGACTTCCTCTGCCCTGAGTTTCAAATGCATATTTAGAAAAAGTCCTGGTACAAATTAGCCACTGTGATTATTGGCATTTCCCTGACGTGAAGGATTTTGTCACTACTGGCCACCGCTCTGCTTTCTAGAAGAAGGGGTGAGCCTGGTGGCCAGGTGACATTGCATGGCCTGGTATGGACACAGCTTGTGCTTCCTGCTACATTCCGCTGCCCAGACACTCATCTGAGCCTCTCTGTAGTAGAGCGTAAATTTGGAACACGCGTGCATAAGCACTAATGCATTAGTAATTGCTTAATAACTTACTAGAGTCTAGCTTCTGTTGAGACACTGGGGAGAACCTACAGCCAATTAGTTGTAAGAGGGCGGTGGAACAAAGTTAAACTTTAAATTATTACTGGGAAGGTGAGCTGATAAACTGTAGACTAAACTAGTGTATTAGCACTACAATAGAACTATCAGCTCCATATAAAACATTAGCACGACAAATTAGTGCTTTGATTGTGCTAGATATAACCATATTCATTTGTTTAATTAAACAATCTAGGCTTCTCTTGGTGTGGGTCATTTTAAAAAATCTTAAAAACAAAATTAAACACATAATTAAGCTGACAAGAGATAAAGGTCCTTGTGTAGCAAGTTGAAGGCAGTTAATTTATAAGGAGCCTGGTCCCTGAAGGCTGTGTAGTTTATTAAAGTTACTGAGGCAGAGACGTGATAAAATATTTTATGTAGTGCTTTAAAGGCTGAATTGCTCTGACACTTTCAAAGTCCATGGGATACAGTCAATTAGGATGTCTTGTTATCATGTTTTTTCCTCATGAAGTAATCTAAACAAATCCGTGGTTATACTGATAATTTCTTGAAGTTCCCACAGTAACCTTTTTCAAATATTTCACTGTTATACGTGAAGTGGTCCTCATCGGCCACTCTGATTGTAATATTGCTCATCTGAAGCATTGTTTTTGCCCCAAAATGACAAGGTAGAGATGGTAGACTAATCAGGAATGGGACTTAAGTTGGAAACTGGATCAAAATTTAAAAGCCACCTGGTCCTGTAGGTTTCCAGGCACAATCTTCTCCAGATGTTCTTGGAGCTACCAAAGCAAAGGCCTGCAGAAGTGCCATATGAGGGGAAAATGCCTGTCTTGCCTCAAATGTCTGGAGCTGGAAGAACACTGGTTAGGTATTTTCCAATACTTTGGTCTAGATTTGAAAATAAAGCATACTTACATGTCTATGAGAAAATGTGCATTAGATAATTAGATGAATGCTCACGTAAATAATATAATTTCTTTTTACCAGATGATGGATCTGTTCACCAATTTACAATCTGCTTTCCTGTAGGGTTAGAAATATGTTTGAAAAGGTAGTCACAGTACTGAAATAGTTGCTTTTGGGAGTAGGCGTATGTATCAGTTTTATCTGTGTTTCCGAGGACTAAAGGGGTTATTTCTCCTATCCTTTCTAATGGGATAATTCCAATTTCTGTTGCTACTGCTGTTTAGCAGTTTTATGTCAGGTGTATCCTTGATCTTTATCAAGGTTACAGGGGTAGCTACTAAACTTCTGCTGGACTTCAGAGAGTTTTTGATATAACCCTCAGCTTCTAAAACAGAGAGAGAAAAAAACCCACAAAACTAAAAACCCCAAACAACAACAAAACCACAAACAAAACCCCAAACAAAAATAGAGGGAGGGAAAACAAACAAAAACCAAAGCAAACAAACAAACCCACAAAGGATAACAAGCTGTATTCAAGAGAAAGGGAAGGAAAGGCACAAAAGAATGAAGAGAAAGGGACTTGGACTAAAACTTATAAAATTTCCTTGTTTTAAATGGGCAAAGATTTGCATAGAATGTGTCACTCTGTAAAAGACATGAAATCAATGCCTTGCTTCCACACCCCTGACCATCTCACCTCCTCAAAATGTTTCTCTTTCACCTGATAAAGGTTCTCTGAATTTCCAAGTCCTGTATTTATCATGCTGTGTAGTATGATGTAGAGAGTTGGATGGCATCCTCACTTATAATTTACTGAAACATGGAGCACTCTTCATTTCTTAATGTGTACATAAATAGCTTAAAAATTAACACTAGGATATTTGCAAACATTTTAATAGAAAAATTCTGATCAAATAGATATTTTTCTCTGGAGTTTGTGTTGACTGTGTTTTAAAAGCACGATTTAGATTGAAGCTGTAAATTTCTGGGGGTTTAACCACTTGTCTGTGAGGTCTGCAACTGTCAAAGCTGCATTGAAGAACTGCAGCCAAATGCGCTGTTATAAAATATCCTTATACACAGAGAGAGGGAGCGACAGGGGTTGACTGCTCAGAGATGGGTTTTTGTTTGTTCTGTAAGCAATGAACCAAAGCAATGTATAGCTTTGTGTATTTTTCTGAAACTTTTCGTGCTTTGTATTTTAAAACTAATAACAGATCAACTGTGCTGTAGATTCAGTGCTGCACGGAGGCTCGAGATTTGCCTTGTTCATGTGTTTTGGAGCAGGCCTGTGCAGCTCTGAGAAGATACGGATACAAAAATTTTGTGCTAATCTTTTAGGGGAAAGAATAGGATGTGTGAATGGATTGATAATATTAATGTAGAGCTCCTGCCAGGCCTTATAGCCTGTCTTATTCCAGATTTTTGAGATCTGCATTGCAGATCTGAGGGCCAGCCTCAGATCACAGAAAAATAACTTGCAATAAGTGATTCCCAAATGAATGTTTGCTGTGTCTGCACGTTTTCCAGCTTTCTAAACTTTTATTACTTTTGACTGTAGGTCAGTTTTAATTTATCATTTCAACTATAGTTTCTATGTGAATATAAAAAGAATAAGAAAACATCTTCTTTGTTATTTCAGCCTGATAAGTAAAAAACCCTCCCTTGATAGAAAATTTCTCACCAGTTAACTATATTCAAGTACTCTGTGAGGTTGTATCCATTAATCCATAAACACAATATTTATGAAAAATATTATTATACTATATTTAAGAAAATATGTATGCAGGACAAACAAATTGTTATAAGTAAATTTCCTTTTATTTAGCACAGGAATTTTGAAAGCATTAGAAGTGCATGCTTGAATGCTTCTGGTTTTTTATAAAAATTACTTTGGAGCTGAAACTAAATATTCAGGGTATGAAAGTAAAGGGAGGAATTGGGTTCACTGTAGAATAATGAAAACTGAAAAACAATTATGCCACTGCAATCAAGATCTGGGCTACAAATAACTAATTTCACTTCTATTCCACTGCTCCAAAATATACTGCTTATTGTTCTTAAAATATTTATATGTCTTTGAATTATTTACTGAGCAAAGGACGCTTGCACTCCTTTAACACAGAAGGAGATGAAAGATTATTTCGTGTCAACATAGCAGAAGACAATAATAAATCCATAATGTAAATAATATCCCTCAGAAAAGAGCTGTGTGTTATTAGTATGTGACTAGATTGCAACTGGGCTTTATTCATGAAAATACTTTTTCTAGCATCATGGAAACACTTGGTTTGAGTGAACAAATTAATCAGAAAATCCTCTTCTGCAGTTCGCTTCTTTTAGAAAGATGCTTGAGATAGTCGCCTTGTACTAGTTTTAGATTTGATTGCTGAGAAGGTGTGAGGATATGGAAACCAGCAAACAATGAATTAATTTCAATCCCATCCCCCCCCCCCCCCCCCCGAGATTTCTTCAAGGTGTGAATTTCCAGTATTGATGTGAGCAATATGAATTCTGACCTTTTCTGTTGTTCTGTTTGGGAATAGTGACTTAGCTTTCCTGTTCCTGTCTGGCCATGGGCCATTGTTCTTTCTTTCCAATGTACTTCACTAAATTCCTTCCTAAATTTTCACTGATACTGTCTGCTTGATTTCCAGCATATTGAAAAAACCAGCAACAATGGAAAGCATTCCTAGGGGGAAAAAATTAAAACAGAAGCAGGATATTTTTATATGAAATTAATTGTGCTGAAAACATCTTTGCCTATTCCGTGTTTCTCCCTTATTTCCATTTAATGTGGATACTCTTGTTCTTGCTCCAGCTTTGCCCTGACCTGCAGTTCTCATTTTCAGAAGGGGAAGAGCTCAGCATACAGGGACTCCCAGACTCATGTCTTTGCAAAAATGTTTAGTCTCGGGATGTTGCAACTGAAGATTTTATTTTCCCCTTTGCCTTTAAACTGACATATGTCTGAATGTTATTAAATACAATTAGGAATCTGACTTGTGCTGCATATGCTCTCGAAATTCCCACAGAATTTGAGAGGCCGTTTAGAATTGGCTTTTTGTGAATGTGAGAATTACTAAATGTCTGCAGCTCCAAACGCAAGCACCTACCATTTCACACTGGTTTTGCAACACTCTAAGTTTTAGAAAGGCAGTGGTAAATCTTCTTTCTCTTGCTTATTTTCAGGGGATAGAGTGGATACTTCCATAGGTAGCTATTTTAAAAGGCTGGAGATATGCAGAGTTAGTTTCGTGATGGAATAATGGAAAATGCTGTAACAGAATTGAGTTCAGTATGCTGGGATTATGGCTTGGCTTTATGAATTTGCCTTTCAGTACTTCCGTCCACGAAAATCTAACCCGGTTAATCTAATATTTTGTATCTTCAGGCTCATGTGTAAAAATTAGCTATGTATTTAATGCAACCCCCAAATAAAATTCTGCACGTCTTTCCAAAAAGCGAATGATATCTAACATAGAAGTTGACACTGTGGAACAGAGCAGGAACCTAGATAGCCAACTATCTCTGAGATATGGCAGTTTGAAGTGATTCATAGGTGCCCAAGAAAAACTTTTACCATCTGACAGTTTTGTTCTAACTTTTAAAATTTTGGAAATATAGGATGAAACAAAAAGGATAAATGGCTACAGAGAGGGGATAATAGTTAGAAGTGTTTTCTTTATTTCCTCCAGAAGGGCCAGTGAATGGACCCTCAGACTATATCCTGCTGTCATTGAAACCAATTAGATATTTTGCATTAACTTCAGTAAGAACAAATGCAGGCCCCTGGAAATAAATATTTTTGTCAATTTAGTATAAAAGCTGTTTAATTTCAGATCATAATGGAGATAGAGAGATGATTTGGTCTTCTAATCTGGTGTAGGACTTCTATAATGGAAGGAGAAAGGCACTTCAATCTCTGGGTTAAAATGATTGTATTTTGTGTCTTCTAAAAATATCCCAAGGGAATTGTTCTATTATAAAACTACTGAGATTCCTGTACTAAAAGAACAATCATGTGATCTTTGCAATTACTGATTTGTGTAGTCAGAGAGTAGCTGAAGCATATTCTTTCTTTTCTGTTTTAAGAAGACCGGATACTTTAGTGATGCTGCCAAAAAATTTTGGGCTTTTTTGGGGGGATCTGAAATTGGAAAGGCAATAGACCTATACTGCAACCCTTCATCATGCAAGTTGCCCTTTTAAATCAGTGGGATAAAAATCATCTGCATGAATTAGAATAGTAAAATATGGCAGACCTATGAGGTGTATGAGAAAGATCTATATGGGAATCATAAGAAAGCTTAATAGACTGGGTTTCTCTGCTTGTGATTCTCAGCCATAAAAGTAGATATTTTTGAATATTTTAAAATACTAACAAAACATAGATATTGCTCTGAAAACAGATGTTTTGAAATTCTAATATAGCTGGAGCTTTTCAGGCAACCAATATGCTAGACAGTTTTAAATTAAAATATGCTCTAGAAATATTTGGATTTATTATGTTTTTTTTCTGCGTGTGTATTTTTTTCCCATTCTCTTCTTATGGCAATCTAAAGCACGTTTGCATTATTGATTTATTTTTTTTAATTGGAAGCTATCAAGCAGCTGATTATTCAAGTGTAAAATTCTTCATATGGTAATGAAAGAATTAATTAGGGAATTGAAAGGTATATACGGATACTAATCTTTTCCCTCTGAAGGGATAGTTACCAGTATGAACATATAAATAAGCTGTTGCCCTTCTTAAATAAATCTCAAGTCTTATTCTGTCTGTTGACAACTTAATGGATTTGGTTTTAGATATCCTTCTAATTGTCATTTATTAAATAATGTACATCTTTAAAATTAGTATCTGTGAAATTGAAGGAAAAATATTACATGAAGATAGCAGGAATGTAAATGAATGTATTCATTCCTTGATTTTGGTGTTCAAGTTGTGCATGAGATTATGCAAAAATTTAGTTCTGCACAAGTTTCTCAAGTTTTCCTCACCTATTTTTCTTCTCAAATTGGGAACAAAATTAGAACTCCAGCCTCCAACCCAAGTATTTATGTTCAGTAAGAATCCTACATTGTTTTTCCAAGACAATCAAGCTTTATTCAGGGAGGAAATAGGTACTCTGCAGCAGAGCCTTGGTGATTCCCTGTAATTGCACAGATCTTGTTAGTTTGTCAACTTATAAATAGTATCAGCACAACTGATCAGCCTGTTAAAACCACTTCTTATAAAGCAACCAACCAACCCCACGAAACAAAAACACCGCCTCCCCCCAGAACCAAAAAAAAGAAAAAACCAACCACACAAAACCAAACTAAAACCAAAACAAACCAACCCAAAACAAACAAAAAAAACCCAACACAAAACAACAAACCACCACCCAAACACCTCCCTTTAGCTGGTACCTGGTGGAAGAGAGATTGAAACTGGGAAACCCAGGGGAATGTCAGAATCCTGTTGACCTGGGAGGAACCAGCGCTATGAGTTAGTTGCAAAAAAAACAAGACTGATTTTTTGGAGTAGGCAGGCAGGAGTCCACTAGAATTCTGCCTGAATTTTGCTGGATGCTTAGAAAATATTCAAAGTGTCTTTATTTCAATATTACATGGAAAACACGTATGAGATTTTCTGAGCAGCTTTACTTAGATGTATTCAGAAGCGGGAGAAGTGGGGATGTAGTATGGTGGAGCCTCCATAAGGATAGACCTGGTGAAGCCGCACCTTAAATCGTGTGTTCAGTTTTGGGTCCCTCACTACAAGAAAGACCTTGAGGTGCTGGAGAGAGTTCAGAGACGGGCAAAGGAGCTGGGCAGGGGTCTGGAGCACAAGTGTGATGGGGAGCGGCTGAGGGAACTGGGGCTGTTCAGCCTGGAGAACGGGAGGCTGAGAGGGAGACCTTATTGCCATCTACAACTACCTGAAAGGAGGTTGTAGCATGGAGGGTGTTGGTCTCTTCTGAGTAGCAATTGATAGGACAAGAGGAGATGGCCTCAGGTTGCGCCAGAGGAGGTTTAGATCAGATATTGGGAAACGTTTCTTCACGGGGAGGGTTGTGAAGCACTG
The DNA here is from genome assembly GCF_036013445.1 of Caloenas nicobarica. Taxonomy (NCBI): domain Eukaryota; kingdom Metazoa; phylum Chordata; class Aves; order Columbiformes; family Columbidae; genus Caloenas; species Caloenas nicobarica. Next base: position 102,235,319 of record NC_088284.1, on the reverse strand, counting down.
GAACAGGTTGCCTGGGCTGTGGTGGAGTGACCATCCCTGGAGGTGTTTAAAAGACGTATAGATGAGGTTCTTAAGGACATGGTTTAGGGCCAGTGTTAGGTTATGGTTGGACTCTGATCTTGAGGGTCTCTTTGAACCAAAATGAGTCTGTGATTCTATGAAATGAGCTGTAATAAATACCTACTGGGACCTCTGTGGACCGGTTAGAGGCGAATACCTTTACACATGCAGGAACAATTTCTGGCATTCAATGTTGATAGGACAAACTGAGCCCATTTTGAAAAGTACGTCTAGAGGATGCTGATAAGGATGCACAGTGTTTTGCTTGGCAAATGAAAAACAGATACAGTGAGTGACTGCAGAATAAAATAGCAGGTAAATTCAGTATAGGTAAATGTCAGGTGATGCACATGAGAAAAGAAATCTTAACTTCATATACCTGCAATGATGTCTTCTGATCTTATCCTGAATGTTCTATTGTGAAGTAGTCCAATTACAGTAGTTAAGTCTGTGATGGTGGTAGTTCAGTGCTCAATGGTTAGAAGGCAAATCAAATATTAGAAATCATTAGTAAAGGAAAAATAACAAAATACAGTTTATCTTTACAGTATTATGTGAAAATCCATGATCTGACTGCACCTAGACAATGAGGAGTTTTTGCTAACCCCGCAGGCTCCCCCAGTCTCCAAAAGGCTGTAATAGAACTGAAAGGGGCTCCATGGAAGGTCTAAAAAGATAAGCAAAGCATGGAAGACTGTATTAGGAATGATTAAATAAATTAGGATCCTTCAGTCTGGAAAAGAGAGGACTGATGGAGGCTATAATAGTAGTCTATAAAATCATAGAGAGTGCAGATAAGGCTCAGTTGTTCACATTCTCTTCACAGCATCTTGTCCAAGAGCCAGGGGAAATCAAATGAAGGTAGTAGGAGCCAGATTCAAAACAAATAAAAAGATGTGGATTTCACGTAGTGAGTAGTTGATCTTGCCAAAAGAATGATGGATGCTGAAACTTTCTATTAGTCTAAGGGGACACTGAGCAAGTTCATGGAGGAGAAATTCACTGAAGGTTAGCTAAACACGTAGAAATCATATCTGGTTCAGGAAGCCCCTAAGTTGAAAATAAGTGGAGCCTGGGTGAATATTAGGGGAAATATCATTTATACTTGTCCTGTTTTTATACTCTTCCTTACTAAGCCACTTATGGCCACTGCTGGAGACAGAATACCATGGTAGAATTGTCTTTGGTCTCACTTGGTATGGCTGTTTTAATTTTCTTAACTGCTTTCTATATTTACCTGAATTTGAGGAGTTGTATACTGTCTCCTAAAGGAAAAAAAAAAATATTAAGCGCTTCAGACTTGGAATCTCAACTCTGAATCCAGAATGTAATTTCTGACCTTGATGTGAACTTTTAAAATGTGGATGGGAACAGAAATTCCCCAGTGGTAAAGATATCATTATAATCAAATCAAAACTGCAGAAGGTGCAAAATATGGGAATATAACTGCAAAACAATTCAACACTGATTTCCTTTTGCCAGTTCTACTATGCTTGTTTGCAATGCATTTTCAAGAAGTCTGTATAGAACAAAGTAAAGAGATCTTTTATGTGATGCAAGTTTTTGGTTCAAAATTGTCATGTAAAGCAGACATAGAAATATACTGTAGATCAATGAGCCTAAAGTCTGCAACTTATGCCAATGATGTGTCAAGTGAAGTGTACACCAAAAGGCACATGTAGTCAGACAGGTATTAATATTTCACTATATCTGGTGGGCCACATACCTATAGGATAATTTTATTGAAATTTTTGAATAGGGTACTGCTTCTGTTAACTTCATTGCTTTCTTCCATGGCATATTTATATTTAATTTTTCCTATTAAAAAATTTAGGAAAAATATATTAAAAAATAATTACAAAAGTAAACCTGGATCTTGACATTATTCTTATGGTTTGACACAGGTGAAAAGTGGAGTCCGGGAGAGGGTAAATGTTGGTAATAATCTTTGTGGCATGTTATATGAATTGGTTATGCATGTTTTGTAAGTGTTGTATAAAGTTCCAAACTGAGTCTTATAACTGTTTGAGAACTGAAAATCATTCACAATGAGGAATATCTGAATGCTAAGCAATATATGTAATTGTAAATAAGAAAATGAAAATTCCAAATAAATCTGAGAGAGAAAAAAAGCTTTTTCCAAAGCTGCTTTATTATTAAAACAAAGGATGTGGGAAGTGAAACATTGATCTTTGGTTTTCCTTATGTGAAGTATGTTAGTGGTATATGGAGGTAGTCAGTGTGTGGATGCAGCGCTGGCCATGCAGCCATGAAATCCTTGCTGAGCTCTTCCAGGAGTTTTCCCAGCAGGAAAATCATCCCCAGTGTGGTTCTCGGCAGTGGCTGCAAGTGATCTGTAAGGAGGTGGTCATGGCCACTCTGTCTGCCCCTCTCTTCTGCCCACTAAATTCTCTTAACCACAGTTTTTAAAAATGACCGCAGAGAGAGTGGTGTTTTTCCCTTAAAGCAAGTGCAGCACATTCTGCGAGAATTATATGGACTACAAGTAGGAGAAAGGGAAAATATGTGTTATCATGAATGGAATGGGCTGTTTATGAAAAAAACCTCTCTTAAGAAAGTAACTTTCTTAAGGCAGCAGGCTCCAATTCATGAAACAAGCATTGCCACTTTGCAGTACATCCTGGGCAACCACCGCACAGCCTGTCTGCTCGTGCCTGAGAAGTCAAGTGAGACCAGATTCTCAGTTGAGACAGACCCATGTGGGAGCCATCATACTAGATCTGGGAATATTTTGTGAAGGAAAAGGTAGCATAGTCTATGGTTCACATCACAGGTTTTTGTAGAAACTGCTATGCCAGGAAATAAAACTGTAAAGGTTTCCCATGTCTTTGAGTCATAGCTTGCTACTTATTTCCCTGTTATCCTATGAGGCTGGATGATCATAAGGTAAAGAATCAGGATATAATCCTATTATATCCACAGTTTTATTTCAACACTCCCTGTTCTAGACAATCGTGTAATTACTTTTTTTTCAATTCCACCACTTACTATAGAAACCTTTTCTTTTGACATCCTTGAAGCATTGCATCTGTAGGTATGATGTGATATCTTGTGCTAAGAATCATTTTCCCCTGTAAAGCTTTTGAAGCATTATAGAATCTCATTTTTTCTAATCAGCAGTCTAGTTTCTTGTGGGCTAAAATTAGGCTTCCTGTCTCTGGCGTGTGAGGCGTCAGGGTGTGTGACCTTCAAGCTGGCATCCGGCCTTGAAGTGCAATTTTTGCATCAGGAAATCTAGAGGCAGCAGCTCTACCCTTTTCTGCAGCAGCAGCAAGATCATCAGAAACAGTCAAGTGAGCAGCAACTGCAGGAAAATCACATCACTCACAGGCAGCCATGTTCTGTGGTGCACAGAAAGCAAAGCTCTCCAGCGCTGAAGCGCCGACATAAACCGGGGCTGATCCGCCGCTGCTCTGTGCGTTCTTGCAAGGTGACCAGCCCGGAGGGTTTACATGAATATTAATGGATAAATGGTGGAATGATGAAGAATCAATACTTTAATCTGCATAGGGATAATATGCATTCCTTATGCATTGTAAAGCTGCTGCACTATAGTATCTGAATTTCACTTATAGGCTAAACTCATTTACAAGCTCTTTCCTTTTGAATTATGCATATATTACACAGCCTGTTGCCTACAACAGATTTATGACAATCTCATTGCACCTATGCAAATCTTTTTGGTTTTAAGGATCAAGCATTTAATGTCTTTTCTCTACTGAGGGGGAAAAAATCATTGTGCAGAAGTGGATACAAAAAGGTTTTATTACTCATGCTATATACTGCTGTTACTAACTTTCATATTAGTTCCATATTGTATCTGGTCAGTTAAATGACCATTTTTGCGATGCTCTCAGCACTTTGTTCACTGCAGCTACAGAATAATATTCTTTGTTGTCTTTTTCTTTCACACACCAAGCACAGCAGCTGATAATAACAGAACTGACGTTACAGCTTGGTAATCAGCATTTTAGGTGATTTTAATTATGATGGATGAAGAAGAAAAATGGCAAAAACATGCTTTCAGTGGTACTGAGCAAATATGACATGGAACTGATACATAGAGCTTATATTACAGATCTGTCAAATTACCCAAGGGTAATTTGGGTAGCTGGCAGATTCCCAGCTCATCAGTTCAGTAGCACAGGCAACAAATGCTGGTTAGTTTTGCTTGGGCTTTGGCATCATAAATGTCTGACCATCACCAGAGCAGCTTAATTGATAATGGACATCAGATTTGAAAATAGGTGTGTTCCCCTTTAAATAGTAGCTGTCACATCACATCACGTCACATCACATATGTCACGTCATGTTCCATTAAATCACATTATTTGCTGGCATGATGCAAGATAGCATGATGAGAGGCTAATGTAATGTGACAGCTAATACCTGCTAACAATTTGAGTGGTGGGTGTCAGATCTGAATGTGTACCAGCCTTCAGTTGAGTGTTTGTGAGAAGAGCGCAAAGGTGGTGTGTTGTGGTTTTTTCTTTCTTTTGGTCTTTACCCAAAGATGGAGCTTTTCTTCAAATGGTAACTTTAGCCACTGCCCAGCTCCATGTTTATAACTTGTAGTGGTGTGTGTATATATATATATATATATATTTTTTTTTTAATATAAAGAGACTTATGGCACCTCAAGGGATGTGCTAAGGGAGAGATTAAGGTCTGTCAGAAAACATGCAGAAGTTTGACATATATGACATATATGGCTTTCACTTCTTCTGGCTCATTTTAGGTGCCAAAGTACTCTGGTGATTTGCCTAATGTGAAAACTTAATTTATGAATCGGATGAAGCCTTGCTTAGTGCGAGAAAGTTCAGCTGAGTGATCTACTAAAAAATGTTAAATAATCTGCAAAATATGCTACACTATTTTAATGATCGGGTTAAGTTTTCACACAGCGTTTATTCAGCACCCTTTGGGATATCCGCAGGTTAAATTACAGTATATGCAAGAGTGAGTTATGACTTGAGTAAAGGCAACAGGGAAAGCACAGTACGTGCAGCTTCCATTTTTCATTGCTTGCACTACATTTGCAGCAATGTCAGTAACATAGACCTTGGGGAATTGGAGTCATTGCTAAGTCACAAGGGAAATTTCTCATGTAGCTCTTCCCAAATATTGATTGTTAGGCAATCTTTGAAACCTGCTATGTAAAGAATTTTTTACTTGTAGACTGCGAAGGTTTCTAAGTTAAACATAATGCAAGATAAAAAGTCTCCTAATTGGTGAGTTTTTTGCCTCAGGATTGTTGTTGATGCTTTCTGCTCTAAGTCTCATTAAACTTCTGAATAATTCCTGTGTCCTGCATTATCTATTTAAAGAACTGATTGGGTTGTGGGGTGTTTTTTTTGTCCCTAGTCCATTCTTTTTGGACCTTAATTTAATGGGAAAAAGACCAGTCATTTTCTGGAATTGCCCTGGCATTATCGTTTAGAGTATAATTTAAAAACCTGGAAAAGTTTGCATCAATCATGCATGTACAGTAATTGCTGTGATAACTGTTTCTGGGTGTGTAATTATTATGAAACATTAGGACTGCATGTCCTTTTGTAATCCTTCTTGATAGCCTTTTAGCTTGTACCATATCTATGTCATATCCTCCACATCATAGTGTATGAGTTTCTGAACAGGTAAGTCCTTTTGAATGCTCTTAAATTCTGCTTTCGTTTGGTACTTTGGGGACAGTTAGAGTGGTCATTATACTGAGAATAACCATTTTTTCAACTAATTAAATTGATTCTGATAAGTCTCAAAATGTCAAGGCTTCAGCTTTCTGCAGTCGCTCATGGGAGATGCTAAATTGACAGTGATCATTAATTATAGATTTTCATCCCTTGCTGAGGTTTACCGTAACAGGGTCTGTTTAGGATTATCTTTTGAGAGTTACTTAGAGTCTGCAGCTTGTGCGGAGTGCAGCAGGCCCTGCTTGGTGGGCTGAATCTGTATATCAGTATTGAGTAAATTCTGTGTGAAATGTAGAGATGTCAGTTGTGTCTTCTTTTCTTTGTTGGCTGTGCAAGATTGGGCTCAGAAGCTGCTGTTACACAGCCTAGGAGATACACTGATTTTAGAGTTACTGAACTCTAGTCCCTCTTAAAATCAATGCAACTTGATGGGGGAGGGGGAGGAGAGATACTCCAGGTGTTGCCTTTGAGCAGTAGGATGAGAACAGCATCAATGTTTTAGGATATCAGTGTGCTAGAAGCCAAGGCTTTCTTCCTGCATCTTTGCTGTGATGGAAGTCAATTGAGGTACTTGCTGCTATATTCCAGTGGGGTAAATTCCACTTAAGATTCTGGGTCTTTTGTTTCTGTTTCACTTAGCTGCCCTGAAAGCCTGAAGCCAGTGAAGATAAAGCTCTAGATGCAGTGACTGGGGTGGAGTTTGAGTTAGCTGCAGACAGCTCCAGATGTAGGTGCCTGAGGAAGATGAGCATTTTTGGTAAAAACCGGTACAGCTCTTGCCTTTCGGTGACCAGCTGAAATCTATGCACTGTGTGGAGTACGTGATTTTGATTGGATGCTTTTCCTGTGGTTCATTACTTCAAATATTCTTCTTCTATTGAACATGGCTGGTATAACTTGTTAATTTAATCCAGTTATTTATTTATTTTCACTTTTAATTTGTAGTGTTCCTAGAGACTACGGTTTGTGGATGCATCAAATAACTGAAAATATGTTCTCACAGCTGTTGCGTTACAGCATAAACAAAGAATGAGAGAACAGTCGCTTGTTATTTTAAATATATAATAATTTTAAAATATATTGGATTTTAAATATTCAATTAACATAAATACCAATAAATCCTTTCCAGCCTGTAATGCAGATGTGCAGGCTGTATGATTATTGGAGTTTAGCAGTAGAAATACTGACATACTGTTTTGGTTCATATCGCCAGCTATGTATTATCTGTCCAGTCTCGGGTACATATTTTTTCTTGGTCACCACAACTCCACGAAAGCTTGCCATCCCTCATCTCCACTCTTATTTGCTGCTGTAGAACTAGATCCTGCTCCTTGCTGTGAATCAGATTTGTGTCTGTCCCATCATCCTTCTCCACAGACACTCTGCAATAACCAGTTTAGGATTGTCACTTAAGTTCTGACTTTTATGCATTTCCTATTTGAATGGACTTCTCCCTGATCTATACATTCTCACTCTGCTTATTAAAATAGGGGGAAGTCATCTGAATATCTTATTTTCTTCTGATCCCCACCAGGCACTCTGCGATGCATTCGTAGTTTTTCTTATTCTACAAACATGTATACGTTGCATATAGATAAAGGCACAAAATATACAGTACTATATGGAACTTAGCTATTGAATGAATAATTTGCAGGGAGCTATTTCTACTGTATGGTGATTTAAAGACACTGTAAGGAATGTACCAAGCTAAATTCTACTGCCCTTGGCACTCATGCAAAACAATTATCTTAATTTCAGTGGATTTACAGTACCTTCTGGGTAAGGAGGGCTGAAGCTGGCCTACTGAATTATTTTAACAGAATTAAAGACAGTCTCTCTGGCTGCAAAGTCAGCAGTCTGTGAGAGGAACCTCACCTACGCTGTTAACTGACTTCACTGTGGCGTGGGGTTTGTTATTTTGTCTTAGGTGTATTGTGTTCTACAGCAACTTGAGCTTCAGCTCAAAGGAGTTTGCTTTGTTAGTCTGCACGTTGAGATAAGTATTTGGAAAGTGGGTACTTCGGGCCAAATGGTCTTTTCCGTTTCTGATGCTATTTCGTGTTCTTCATCTCAATTACAGTAGGTCCTATGGAGATAACTGTGTGCAGAGGTTCTCAGTAGCAGTGGGATGATGATGAATGCGAATGGCTGGCAGTAGTAAAAGCCCCAGGTGATGGGGATCTGTGCAGTATGCAAGGATTTTGTTTCTAGATGGTAACATTCATGCCAGTGATTACCAGGAACTCAGGTGCTTTGCTATGACTGACTATAACTTCAAAATTATTAGCAGAAGAATGCAATATTTTAGCTGCTTCTGTACTTCAGTTTTAAAACACAAAACATTAGCATTAATATTTTCTTCATCATTAGTTTAATAGTTTGTTACACTGTAGTTTACAATTATCTCTTTTTTCCCCCGCTACTTGAGGCACGTAAGATTATAAATGAGTTACAAAACTGTTGTCCCTAAATTGAAGGGATGGATGTGTCATTGTTCAGCAACTTAAGGAGTTCTGTTCCAGCAGCATCAGTGTGACATCAGGTTTTTTCATGAGGTGTATCATTTCATCATGAAGAACTTCACTCCTAAGTGTGATACAGCTTCCAATGTTGGTTTCAGTTTATTCTACAAAAGCATTTTCAGTGTTGGCTGAAGCGGAGGGATGTGGAAACCCAGGATGATGCATCAAATTACAACATAATTAACCAAAAGTGGAGCTATGCAAGGTATTACACTTTATATCTTTTACAGTAATGTAACTGCTTTTAAACATGGAAAACATCAACCTCAATGCTATTATTTTTCCCTTGAAATAAGGAGTAGCTGGGAAATAGGGATCCCACTTGCTCTGGAGCTGAGGTTCAGGGAACATCCAGCTTCACCCACGTAGCCTGAGGTGGTTATGCCCAGCATCCTTGTGGGGAGCTTGCACTTCTTTAATCAGGAGGAGGAGTAGTAAGTCAGGAGGCCGTTGTTAAGTGATAAGGAGAAAGCAAAGTATGGAAGAGCTGATTGTCAATGCTGTGTCCTGCCTTCTATCTTCTCAATGTTGCTTGAATGCCATGGAGAAAATAAGCAATGAAGATTTTAGTATGCAATGAAGATTTCCTTATTTTGCATATGCAGAAAGGGGATAGGCCAAGATTTAAACATTCAAGTATTTCATTTTGCAAACTTGCTTCTATTGTGGCACGCCCTTTATTTTTCTACCCATTGTGCTTGTCCATGGTTTCCCATGTGCTTTGTATCATGCATGTGCTCTCCGGAATGTTATTAGGCATCCATACAAAATTGCAGACACTTAAACACAGCTGCTGGAGTTTTGCCAGCTTCTATTATTGGTCACATGCAGAGAATGACAGTACCAGACAAAGCACCTCCATGCAATCTTTCGTTGATTCATGTGTTTGTGTGTTAAATGCTTCTCTTTAAATGCTAACTTTTTGTTGACTGGAACACAAGTGTCCTGCTAGGATTATGTTCCTGTAGTCAAAAACAAGAAAATGCTGAAAATTAGTGATTTATTCCTGTGTTCCTTTTTATGTTTCAGCTGTAACGCTCTGGCTGTGATGCTAATGCTTGTACACATGTCATGGTACAACATGAAATTGCTGTAAAATATTCTGTCAGTGTAAGTTGTTTAAATTAGCTAGTAGTAGTGAGCTGATACCAGAAAAACTGAAAACATAAACACAATCTTGTTAAAAGCCTTTCTTTAAATTGCATAGTCAGCAATGTAGCATAGCATATATATGAACATGTGTTCTTATGTGCACCACAAAATTTTAACAGAAAGTAGTTAAAAATCTAAGTTCGTAATGAGGCTTGAGAATTGTTTCCTTATTAGAGATGTCAAGAAAATTGTCTGTTTTTAAAATAAAGTAAATAAAACGTGTAGGCAGGAATTCTTGACAATTCTGCTGCCACCTTTTGATCATATCCTGTAGTTACAAGTAGTAGTTGCAAATCATTTAATCCAAAGTGTCAAAGCTGAAAAAAGTGCATATATACCTCTGTAGTGGAGTAATTCTTTCATGTATTGACATTAGAATTTTAACTAAGCAGGTGGCCATCTTAAACACTGCACTTGATGTATGGCTTCATTAAGCAGTTTTGTTCAAACTGTATAACGACTTATACGTTTAACATGAGATGACTGATAAAATGATAAATGAGTAATGAATTGCAGCTATGCTCTATTCGTTTTCTCAGCTTATCAGGTCTTTACTGTAATACTTTTTTATTAAATGTATCTTAAATCAAGGTTGCCCACCTCCTGTCATTGAATGGATCTGGCTGTCTTGTTCTCTGCTACCTGCTTTCCTTGAGGTTGGAGGTTGCTTGGAGATTCCTCAAATGGCTGCAAGTCATCTGTTGGGCCTGAAATGTCAGCACCTCCTTTCATGTCGTATATGAATGTTTTATATATCAAGACTGCATGTGTGTCAGATTGTGTGATGGGGCTTCTTCTTGGATGGACGTGCATCACAGTGTGGGGCGAATGTCTCCTTTTTAAGCAGGTGATGTGCATATCCAAGCATATGATGGTGTGTGGCAATCATGTGCTGTGACTAAAGCATTAGATAGACCACGTAAACCAAAAATTTTAGCATCCAGTGGCCTGCTTGGTGTGTAAGAGCATGCTGTGAGGTTGGGCATTACAGCAGCAGCAATGCAGGGATGTTCGTGCGGAGCCCAGAGTGCATGGCTGTGGTTAGCATTATGGGTAAGTATTGTTGTTATTAACAAATGTAAAACTGTCAAAGTTAAGGATGCCAGTAGGAGTGAAATGCAGGGAATGATCTCTGGAACAAGCTGGAGCAACCTGAGAAAGAGGTGGAATCTAGTTTAGACAGCCTTTTGTTTTCAGGTCACACTTTCACCGCAGTACATTAGAAATCAAGTTTGTAATTCTGATAGTGGGCGATGCACCTGATTGCTAATAGTCCAAGTGAAAATATAATGCACAGAAGTGCTCAATTATTTCATAGGACTGCCTTATGAACAGATTTTGCTCATTTGCAGCTGAGTTATTTGTGCTTCTGTTTATCTCAGATACCCATTACACTTTCATTTACACTGTGACAGTGTTTGCTATATCTGATTCTCACCAACTCAAGGCAATTAAAACTGCTGGCCTAGTGTCACTTGTCACAAAACATTCTCAAGTGTAGTATGATTACTACATCTCTGCTCCAAGACTGAAATGTATGTGTTTAATGGTTTCAGCTACAGTATGGAATAGGCTGATTATAAAAGCACTAGGTAAGTGGAATTGTTGAAAATGAGATGAAAAATTAGCTGTGGTGTTATCATCTAGCTGTAATGATACCTGCACGGAGACTCCTAGAGATGAAGTAATATAGAACTCATCATGGTGAAGTGTTGACCCAAGTGATGTACGTGCACCCAATTTCAACACAACATATTCACCCCAGTAGTTGTCTCTCATAACAGCCCAACTGCCTAAAAAAAGACAGCAAGGTAAGCTGTTAAAATTCATAGCTACTAGTAACTAGTCTGTGAATGCACACTAATATCACAAAATGAAGATGGGTTGGAGCTTGAATGGTGAAGCTGAGACATGAATGTATAGAGCCTGGATTTTTTTATTTTTACTGAAGAATAGCGTGTCTCCGAGTGAGAAATGAGTGACGCAGCTCAGAAATGTTTGCTGCTTCAAGGTGAAGTAGGTCAGCTGGGAGAAACCCTCATCATATGCAAGTCTGTCAACTGTGGGGGGGCACCTTTCACCACCTTCTCCTTCTGTACTCTTTTTTACATGTTTTTGCTTATGCCATGCCGTTCATTTCTTGTATTTGTTGACGCATTTCTCACGCATTAATTTATTTCCTTGTGGCAGACCTGAATGGGCTCAAACCAGTTGGCGGTGGGGAAGGGGGGATCACGGCATGTCTAGACAATAGAGCATAACTGTGAGGCCTACCAGTGGGGCAATGGTATCCCCAAAAGTTGGCCTGCAGTACTTGAATTAAATGATACGTAATTTCCAGAAGGTTATGCCCTAAAAAAAAAAAAAAAAAAAAAAAAAAACGAAAAACTTTTGATGTCTCGTCTTCTTCAATATGACAGTTGACTGTAAACAAGAAATGTATAGTTTTAATCGTTAAGTGTGGTAGTGGTGAATCCTGTTGATATCTGGTGCCAAACACATAGATAAGTTGTTTTTTGACTCTTTGTAATTGGTGCTGGGCCAATTTTGGCACCATCAACTGCTTTGCTATTGCTAAGAAATGTAAAAGTCAATAACCTGCTACAGCAAGAGTGAGAGGGTAAAATAACTGTTGACATCTCCTAATTTTGAAGTTGCAACCATGTATAATTTGGACTTGTCAGAATCTTTCCTTGAAGCTCCTGTTCAGCAAAACTCGTAGCAATATGGTTAACTCTATAAGCATGTGTTTAAATTGCAATGTGCTTTAAAGATATTTGTATGCTCTACTGTGTAGAGTTGGATTGAAAAGTGACCACGTCTTTTGTTATGCAGGCTCAAATTAGCGAAGGACTCAAATATGCCAAAGAGCAAGCATCTGGCCTGCGCTTGCACTTCTTTAGTAGCTGCACCAAATGAATGATTTGGGGCATTCCAAACCTCTAGTATAAAATGCAAGCTTCAGATATCAGTGAGATTGGGCTCAATTGACTACAAATCAGCCTGGACTATAATTGTTTTAATGGAACAATCAGAGCTCTTTCCTGTGGTAGGCGTAGGTTTTCTTTTTTGTCTAATGAGTAGAAATGTTGATTAAAATGTCATGGTATTTCTTAGTTGTAACCCTTTATTCTTTCAACATATTCACAAAGATGAACCAGAAAAGGGTAAACACACTGCCTGAACCAAATTTCTTACAGTCTTTGAAACTGTTCTTTTCTATTTCAGCTCTGTATTTAATATCAAGATTTGATTTCTGGTTATTTAATGATATTACATCTAACTTGGGTTTTCAACAGCCAATTTTTGCCTTACCTGTCGTTGTGGACTAATATTAGGAATGTTTCTCCCACGTGTTCATTAACGAGCGCTCTCACAGCCTTCACGTTCAAATAATTTAGTTCAGTAGATGATGACTCAGATGTATAAACCACTTGTTTCTTTTCTTGCAATTACCCAGCTGCCAGGCCATAATAGGATTATTCCTTTAGAGGATGTTTCATTTTTAGCTTATACCCCTTTTTGGCAAAATAGCCATATCACTTACACTATACTTAATTTCTGAGAATGCAGCTACTACGTGAATAATTTTAAACTCAAATTCTTGCTTTAGGACATCTATAACTGTTGCCAAATCTCCCTTTTTTTGCGGGGGGAGGTAGAGGTAGGGGGGAATGGGATATGTGTGTGTGTGTAATCCAGGGAGCCAATCTATCAGCTGCTTCAGATGACGTAACTGCCTCAAGGTTAAGGCTGAGCTTTTGATTCCTTATTCAGCACAGAATTTCTTTTTCTTATGAAGTATTAGAAAAGGCCCACAGTAAAAATCTCTTCTAACTGTATTTTGTTTGAGAGCAGGGCAGGATGGCCTCATTCACATCAGATGTTCCCGATTGCTTATGTCATACTTATCATTAGTCACCTCCACAAGCTCCTGCTTGTAAGTAATAGCTAAGTGACTGAGTTCTTAGTTACAGAGATATTATCCAACTTGGGAAAGAGTTGAATGGTGCACCTTTCTCCACTATATCACTGTTTTTAAGAATATTCTCCTGAGTTAATCCCTGCTTGGTCTGTCTGCTCCATTACCGAGAAAACAGGAATTTTCAGCTGGGGTTGTTGGTCAACAGCCACCTGAACACAAACCAGCAGCGTGCCCAGGTGTCCAAAAAGACCAACAGCATCCTGGCTTGTACCAGAAATAGTGTGGCCAGCAGAACCAGGGCAGTGACCGTCCCACTGTGCTGGGCACTGGTGAGACCGCACCTCGAATCCTGTGTTCAGTTCTGGGTCCCTCACTACAAGAAAGACCTTGAGGTGCTGGAGAGAGTTCAGAGAAGGGCAACGAAGCTGGTGAGGGGCTGGAGCACAAGTGTGATGGGGAGCGGCTGAAGGAGCTGGGGGTTCAGCCTGGAGAAAAGGAGGCTGAGGGGAGACCTTATCGCTGTCTGAACTGCCTGAAAGGAGGTCGTAGCATGGAGGGAGTTGGTCTCTTTTCCCAAGTAGCAAGTGACAGGACAAGAGGAAATGGCCACAAGTTGCATCAGGAGAGGTTTAGACTGGATAGTGGGGAAAAACTTCTTAATGGAAACAGTTGTAAAACACTGGGACAGGCTGCCCAGGGCAGTGGTGGAGTCGCCATCCCTGGAGGTGTTTAAAAGATGTGTAGGTGCGGCGCTTAGGGAACTGGTTTTGTGGTGGACTTCACGGTGTTAGGTTAACGGTTGGACTTGATGATCTGAAGGTTTTTTCCAACCTTAAATGATTCTATGAATTCTGGAAATTGCATGCTTGTTCCCAAGGACCCAATCTCCTGTTACACAGCCCCATTTTGAAGTACCAAAGACAAAAGTAGGTATTCTGAGAGAGGCAACTATGTCTCAAACCCCACTGCCTCATTAGGTGATGGCAGAAATCTGTAATGGAAGCTGTCTGTCTAATAGCCCTGACTGGTGTAATATGATTCTGCTGAAGCTTTGACTTGTCGCTTTTTCAGGATGAGATCCGATATACTTGCTAGATGAGATGTGATAAAAATATTTTGTTTCTCTTACTCTAATAATCTGATTGTAGAAATGTTACGTGACCCCTTTTTCTGGAGCATAGCGTCCAAATCGGCATAATCTGTCTGAATAGAAACTACCAGTTATTTCACATAAAGCAGAAAGAGCTTATGACTCCAATTTTATTGATTAGGGAGAGAAATATCTACTTTAATATGTTCTTGGAAATTTTGTTTAAATTGTATGCTTGGCAAGCCAGCATTGTATTGTTACCATTTTAAACTACTTATCAACCAAAGAAAAAGGTGGAGGTATTTGGATGTTATTCTCAAATGCCCCTGTGAATTTTCACACGTAAAATAGCCAGATTTGTGAATTGCAAATCTAGATGATTTGTCTGGTGTTTGTAAATGAAAAACGTGATAAATGGCCATCTCCTGAAACATTTAATTTTCTGTTGTAGGTTACATAAAGAATATATTTAAATATAGAAATATCAAGGGGAAAGGATGAATGATTTTAGTGTCTTTAAAAGGGCTGCAGTGGCAATGGTTTTGCACAGTGCTTATTTAACTGGATATGACAAAGGCCAAGTGTAATGTATAACCTCTTAAAGACATTTATCTACAGGTTACTGGTTCAAAAAAAGTTGTTTGCTTTTCTTTATACATGGACCTCTTGTTGGCACGTGTCTTATAATTTCAGAGCTTTAGTTATCATTTGTTCTTCACATGCTATTGGATGAATGGACCGTGGAAAACACTATAGAAGTATTTGTGAGAATTTCTCTATTTCTGTCTTTCATTTTGGCCCCCTGTCAAGGTCAAAAATCCAAATTTCATCAGGCAGGGCTAGGATAATATTTTACTACGCATGATTTAGCAAGGTGGATGTGCTTTTAGAGAGCTTTACATTAAAACAACAGTGATAATCGTGGTCTTGTATCCTTTTATCATGCTTAATTCAAGCTTCTTTGCTAGCAGATCGTGCTGTGGCTGTCATGTAAATAAACCCTAATGGTATCTTTGTATCTAATCTTGTAAATAAAGGCTGTAGTACAATGGATGGATATGAGGGAAAATAAACTGATTTCTTCCCTTTTCGATGGTCAACTTCTCCAAATTGATGATGCCTTTAGGAAGGGGGTGTTAGGAAGGCAATGTGTGGTTGGCAGATAGAAAATGCATCCTAAATAAAGTCTATTATTACTTCTGTTTGCAAAACACTGACTTTGAGGTATGAATTCTCACGATTTTGTCTTTGTAGCAGAGATTGCAATGCCAATCGTAGCTTGTAGTGTAGCCGTTCCACTGAAGGTAATAGCTGTGTTATCCACCTCTCTCAGCCTCAGTGAGCAGCAATAAAGTGTCCCCTTGTTTAGAGACAGCAGAAGCAGTAGAAGCTGTATTCCCCTGCAGGAGCCTGGGAAGCTGGACCTTACAAAGCCTGAATTGATACAATACGATGGGTTTTCCTGGAAATGGCTGAAGCAACGGCTCCGTGTTAAAACTGTCTGTACAAGGAGCTACACAGAGAATGGAGAACATAATCACATAGACTCCAGGTAATCTGTAGTGATATCAGAGTGCCTACCTGGAAAAGGGTCCTATCTTCTGTTTAACATGAAGAATCAGAAATAGCACTGGCTTTAGATGACGGAGAACATGTCAGTCACTAGAAGGAGGTAACTGAAATCTGGTATCTCCCAGATATATTACACATGATTTTGGTATTATGATATTAGCAAGTAAATATGCTGTGTTGGTGGAAGTCTGTGAGCAGTCAGCTGCACTGATCTGTAGTTTCAGGGCATAAATATATGCCTGAAATGAAAATTGCCACCCATAGAATGGGCTACTGAAATTATGTTGGACAATACTCACATTGTTATGTTTATAGTACTCATGGCAAGCAGTGGAGAAAATCAGTACTGTCTATATGTTAGTGAAAGGTGAAATGCTGACCAGCTGTGTCTGCATTTGTGGGGGTGAACTCTGAGTAAGGAATGAGTGGGAAAATCAGTAGTCAGTAGGGCTGGACACGTGGGTAAAAGAACTTTGGGAATGCGCTAGAGAAATATCCATGGTTGGGTAGTATAGGTGTGAGAATATGTACTTTAGTTGTTACCATACCCTCCAGTTGTACCCTATGCTTTCCCTAGTTACTTAGCCAAGCGTGCTGGCACAGCTTTAAAAAGAAGGTGAATACATGAATAGGGGTTCAGGTGTAGGTTGTAGAGGGGATGACAGCAGCTCCTGTGGGATCCTGCTGCTTCTGGACATGGCAGATGTGTGAAGAGTCACTTCCCCCATTAAGAAGCTGCGGATGCATCTGTGCAACAAACTGGTTTGACCTCACCCTTGGTGGTCGCTGACCAGTTCCAACGTGGGGTTTTAAGCAGCATGGACCAGCTTCTGCCTGCTGTTTGCAGCTCGAGTAGGCTTTGACGGTTTCTCTGGTCGTTTTATGTTCTCATAAACAGGAGCACCTTAAAGCAAAAGCAGCTGCCTCTTCCAAAGCAATAAAAGTATGTTATGGAAGGAAGTGTATTCTAAAAGAAACTCAGCAATTCTTCCACATAACAGCAGCACTAACGGTTGTTGCTGTAATTAAGAAAATGGCATAGACTGTTGTACAATAATAATCTCCTGCTGCTGTGTAAGTGTTGAAGAATTTATTTTCTAAGCAGGATACATTGATCCTGTGGTAGTCTTCTGTTGCCATAACTTTGTTTACATCATAAAGGAAAAATGATAGATGTAATCATTTAATTTATGGTGTTAAGAAGTGTCAATTTGCTCACTCTACCAGTATTGATCTAAGGCATTCTGACTGCATCAGACGTGTTGAAGTTTCAGAGAACTGGAGACCAAAGTAAAAGTATAGTTTGGTAAGCATGATGTTTCCCAACTACAGTTGTCTCTTTTTAATAACATGGTATGATCATGTCATTATGAAGTTAGTTTTCAACAGGCGTCACATGGTGTAAGAAACCAACTTAAAAACCAAAACAACAACAACAAACCCCCAAAACAAACAAATAAAACCCACCACAACAACAATCACAAACCCCCCACACCAAACATATTGGGATGTTTGACTGCAGTTCTTCCCAACAGTTCTTTTAAATTGTATGTGCTTGGATTCTCTTTAGTTGCAAATATCCACTTGAGAAGATTAATTTTCAGAAATAGGATCTTGAATTTATTTTTTACATTTTAGTTTGCATGTATGTTTTTATACATATAATCAAGGGCTTCTCTTGAGGCTACGTGGATATCCATGATCTATTAAGAAGGAAAAATAATTAACATTTAAAGAATATGCAATCTTACAATAAGCAAGAGTTATAAAACATGAAAAAATGTAAACCTTTTTAAGGATTTCAAAGGAGTAGTCTTACTATTTGTAAATTCAAATTAGTAGGACCTAAAATTAGTGAAAACACCATTCAGATAAAGTTTATTTGAATGCAGCTGTGTGGGAGCATTAACCTTCACAAAGTTTTAAATATATTTGAAAAGAAAACCCAGAAAACTAATTTATACACCATTTTACTTCCCACCAGCTTCCCTGAAGAATGAAGAAATTGCCCTCTTTAGGTCCTTTTCTACAGTTTATTCCATTAAACATAGATCTTTCTTCTGCACAACAGGAAACACTGAAAGCTTGGTTTAAATTTTCAGGAAACTCCCTTTATTTTTGATCCTTTGAAATGGTAATGTTAATACATTTTCAATTAAATATGAACAACTCTGTGCATCTCAGCATGAAACACAAAGGGATTTTGGGACCCTTCCAATTATTAAGGCTTGAAGATTTTTCTTAAATAATTAACTTTTATAGTATTTCTTTTCATTTAAAATAAAAGTTGTGCTATGGGGCTCTTTCTAAGATGGAGAAAAATATGACAGTATTCTTTTTGCCCTTTCAAGTAATTTATCATGTAAAGTCTGGATGGAATTTTAAGACAGGTCTTTCTACTATGATGTTCTTTGGCTATTGCCTTTTGTATCTGCATTTTGTCCAAGATAAAAGCTTTTGTTTTTTTCTGAAGAAAGGATGAGGACTGAATCAAGACTATAATAAATATATGTTGAGTTATTTCATCTATAAATAAATATGTTGTTTGATAGCCACAGAATGACTTTGACATATACTCAACCAATTTGGGTAGTCAGGATCCTTTGTACAATATCCTGTCTTGCTCTGACACTGTAATACAAAGTGGTGATGAGTGCCAAAAAGGTATTTCATGTGCTACGATGTCTAAATATGACTTTAGATGACAACAGTTCAGAGAGAACCCCAGGTTGACAGACACTGGCTATATGTTCCCTAACTGTGAATAGCAGAGCATAGGAAGAGGAACTAACACTTAAATACAGGTGACAGCATCAGTAACAAATCATTCCATTTGATTGATACCATTTAACAGTTACAGCTTTCTATCAGTCACATGGAAGACACAATGCACTAATAACACCCAATACAGATTTTTCACTTCATGCTCTTAAAATGCTGTTTCATTAAATTGCTGTCACCTACATCGCTGAGTAAAGTTGGAAGTCCAGGGTGCTGCATCCACCGAACTTTTACTCCTCGCTTCATGGCAGATGTTGCAGAACAGCCCGATGTGGCTGGATTGTGCATATTTCTGCCTCCCATTTTTTTTAATTGTTTTCCTGCAAATGGGAAAACACAATGTTTTTACTCTCCTTGCTTTGTTTTCCTGTCTTAACAAACATATTGTGTTACAGAGATTACCAGAATTCAGTTTTACTCATAATGGTGACAAGTGTGTTCGTGGCTCTGGAAATGGGATCAGTTGCTTCAATCACAAAGCAAGACAGCATGCAGATTAGTTTTGATGTCTTGGAACAAAATGTATGAGAGGCTTCGTGTGTCATTTTTTCATGTGCTCGTTTAAAAAAAAAAATCTGAAGAACAGCATAGAGGCACAAAGCAGCGATATTTAATGTTGTTCCCAATAGTATACATCTCCACTTTGTTTTACATAGCATTGTGTCCAAAATGGTCCTGGGATCGTATCACATTATTAACCACTTTATAGTTCAGAATATAGGTAAATTGTTTTCAAACTCAGATTTCTAAACTGTTACTTTAAAGCTGCATGTACAGCTGGTAGCGAGATATTTGATTTTAAATAAGAAAGCTGCATTTCTTTTACTGAAATCAGTATTCAAAATCTGTAGGTGCTTTGTAGTGGATTTTTCTTTCTGGCCTTAGACAACTAGGAATGAAAATCATGATAGTAGCCTTGGAGCTTCAACATTTTTCAGACTGTGTAATTGATACCTGTTATTTTAGGGATTTTAAACATGGAAGTCAGTGTTTATCACATTTAGTAGTAAATTTTATGACCATATATATCCCATTATATAATCAGAGTGTGATTATATAAATATAATATATATATATTATAATATAAATAATATAAATAATATTATATAAATTACATAAATATGTTTCACAAAGACAAATATATTACTGATATTTTAATATAGCTATATCTTTTTCATTGGATGGAGAATGTACAGAGCTGGTAACAATTCACTGTGGAATTCAGAGCTTTTGTTTCCTGGTTCAGCAGCATGTTTCACACTATCTTATTAGGTTTTACCTAAATGGAAGTGACAGTATCTGAATTATGGGGTTAGCAGGTTGTGGAGTATGTGGATTTTTGTGGTTGGATATTCTGTATACTGCTCCCTTTATCAAGCATTTGAGGGTTTTTGCTAAGTATAAAAGCTTATTAAGTGAGGTATGCAGTCAAAATAAAATTTATATCATACCCGTTTCCTCCTTCTGTTTCAACTTGTGGGAATAAAAATCTATTTCCTCCCTTCACGCAGGTGGTATCGTGGTAAGCAGAACTGAATAACTTAATTCCTTGCTCGGCTGTACGGCACTGAGTTGTGCCCTTGGAGGCAGAGGGAGCGCAGAGGGCTGGGGTGGTGGTTCCTTGGTGTGCTCCACCAAGGGCTGTGAGAATAAATGGCTCTATGTAATATTTCATAGGTGGCTTGTGGAACAAGCAACATTGAAGGTGTGGTGTGCTTTTGTTGAACTGTGATACTGGGAAGATGCAACAGACATGGGTTACATCATTATGCTTTTTATGATACTTTGAAAAGAAGAGTTTATTCTGCTTTCTGATAACCTAGTCCTCAGATGAAGTGTGGGTTGGTTTGTTTTTTGTTGTGTGGTTTTCTGTTGTCGTGTTTGTTTTTTGTGGTGTTTGTTTGTTTGTGGTTTTTTTGTGCATGGCTGAAATCAGGTAGTTTCTGGAAAAGATGCATCTTACAGCTGGAAGTGGACTGTAAAATATGTCATGTGTCATTTTAGCTGTGTAGGTCTGCAAGGAATCTGGAGGGAAATATAGGCCTGAGGCTTGAAAATGCACATATGTTTCAGTTTTGGAATGGGCTTGTGGAAATATGAGCACAGACATTAAGAAAACTAATCTCATGGAAACGCTTGTATAGATACACGTGTTTGGGGATTATCCTAATGGTCTGGAAATATTTGTGGTATTTTGTGCTGTTTTCTAGTTATTTGTATGTTTAACTCAGCAACATTTAATTTGTCTAAAAGTTTACAGTCTTTTAGGATTTTTTTGCCAGTGAAGAAGTAATTTTTAAAGTTAAACATCACATAAGCAGTTTTGCAGACATTTTAAAGATGACAATAGACAAAAAAGAAATATTAAATAAAAATGTCCTGTGAATACTGCAGTCTTTAAGTGTTCTGTCTTAAATGGTGTTTTTTAAAGATTGGTTACTGTACTTTTATAGATCATATGTGCTGAATATCCTTGAGTTACTCTTGAGAGCTTTCATTGATGACAGTTTGGTTTAATTTAGCTACCACTACAAAGAGATAAGGTTGTCAAGACGATACCATTGGAGGTTTAGGGATTGCTGAAATCCTTCTGAAATGAAAAGTAATATACATTGCAACTTTCTTTGATAGTTCTTTCATGAGGAAACGGAATGAAAATCAGCCACAAGGGAAGTGTGTTGTTTGTTGGTGTGGTTGGTGTTGTTTTTTGGACAAAAGAGAGAAAAAAATTCTTCTCGTGTTTAGTAGTTAATGAAAACTTAAAAAAACCCAACCAAAAACAAAAAAACCCAAACCAAACAAAAAACCCCAAAAAACCCATAAAAAAACCAAACCCCACCCCCCCAAAACCTCAAACCCAAACAAAACCCCCAAACCAACCAAAACAATGAGAAACAGAAAACCAAACCAAACAAAACTAGCAAACAAAAACCCCAAACTAAAACAAACCCAAACCAAACAAACAAAATCCAAACCAAAACAAAAATCCAAACAAAACCCAAAACCAACCAACCAACAACAGAAAATTAAAAAATAAACAGAAAAAAACCCCAAACCCAACCTAAAAAACCAAAAGGTGGTGGGCAGGAGAAGTAGGGAAGGAAGCTGTAGCTGCTAAAACTGTAATGCTGAAAGGCATGTTTGTGTATTTTGTTTCTACTGCAATAGGCCATCCAAACTTCTGTCACTGTGAGCAGACTGAGGATTGAAGGTGTCCTCCTATTAAATATCATTTTGCTTGTTGCTGTCTGCACAGATGTGACCACTCAGGACTCTATATCAACAACTGCATTAACTGAGCAAAGTCAAGCCGAGACAACAGAAGCTTATTGTTTAAGGAAAAAGTGCTTTTCTGTCCTGTTTATTGCAGCCCACATCTTGCCAAAGATGAAAAAAAATATGAAGCTTGTATAGAAATGCTGTTTCCCGATGGAGTGAAAAATGTACAAGACAGAAGCACTTCCCAAAGTCTCCACTCAGTATGAATTTCTTTTCTGGTAGAGGAGGAACACCCTTGCCAGAAGTCAGAGTTCTTCCTCCAGATCCATTTATTGTGTGACTCCAGAAAGCTAACAACCAGCTAATGCCTTGTGGTTTTGATAGAACATTTGTTGGACAGAGACAATCAAGATAAATTTAACAGTCTTCCTTATTAAATTGACTTAAATGAGGAACCCAACACTGAAATACTCTGTGTAATTTCATTTTCTAGGTCTCCTTTTAACAAATGTGGTTCATTTGATTAATCTCCATGTCTAACTGAGTGTGCTTTAGTAGCTCTGGTCACTTCACTTTATTTGAGCACTCGCAATTGTTAATGAGAATATGCCAGGACATCAGGTTGGCTTTGTACTGTGCTTGGAACATCTGAAGTCACAAATATGAAAACTGAGCTCCTTGTCCACATAAATAGATTTATTATTTTTTTTTAATACAATTGTTGAAAGATACCCGCCAGTTGAACGGTTACTGAAACAATTTTTTTATAATCTCTAGTTGTTTTATCTGTCTTGGGCAGTGTTTTAAAAGCTATTCCATAGAAAACTGTTTACAGCACTTTGTATCTTTTTCCTGTATAGCTGTGAATCTTCAGTTGTGTGTGCTGTTAGCCATCTTGTGCAGTGAGCTGCATTATCTTGTAAACATTTTGCCTTATCCTGTGAATTTCGGCAGATTGGTACCAAACAGCTAGAATTCCGTTGGCAACGTTTCAAGCAAACTGAATCAGAAATGGCTACGGAGAGTTTTCATTTGATGTAAGAATGTGTGGAATTTGCCTACATAATCCCCAATAACCTAATCTCTTCCTGCCATAGTTCTTTTGCTCCTTTGTTTCAAATGGAGCTCATATGCTGACAAAAAGCAACAAAAAGGGACAGTAGTCCTCTTCAGCATTCACAGTAGTATAAAAATGCCAATATATTAGCCATCTATAGAGAAGCTAGTTGAGTCCTTGAGTTTGACAGTTATCTTCCTATGATTAATTCTGAGATTATTTTGTTTTGATCCTTTTCAGAAAATAGCTTAGAATGGGGCTTATTTATGCCGTGCAGGGTAAGAACAGCCTAATTCTGGAATTCCAACTTGTACATAGTATTCCTCCAGCTGAAGAACTGCACTTCATAATACTTTGTAGATAAATGATAAACAGCAGAATGCAAGTTTATTTAAAAGTAGCAACAGACAGCACTGAGCTTGAAAAAATGAACCTTGACCCATCATAGAGCTACATTTCTAGCTGACTACTATTTACTATAAAACTGAACAGTCTGTAGATTTCCTAAGGTTTAAAATGGCATGGTGTAGTTTAAGCCTATATTTTCAAGCACAATATTTGTTCTTGGTCTGTTCAGTCTGAGCAGCAGTATTTTAAGTCTTTGTGGGCTGCAGCTTATATTAAAATGTACAGGGGACTAGAGGAAACACTGTAGAATTCAGTGGCTGGTGTGGTAGCTGTTTCTGATTTAAACCCCTGAACAACACAGGAGATGCTTGAGAAATTCTTTATTGTAACTGGAACAGAAAATGAGCCTTCTTCCTGCATAAGGCAGACCCCAAATCTCTCTGGAACTGTAATTGACTCAGAATGTGATTAATGTAACTTAATTGTCTTGACTGTACATACATCAGGCACATCACCACCATCTGAGTCCTGGCTGCGTTGAATTGCTGTCTAATTTCCAAAGGCACTTTAAAGGATGACATCCTCTTTGTCTAGACACTGACACCTTTTAAGATGAGGAATACCGTGTTCAGCAGGAAGACTGAAGCCCATGTTGCACCTTGTTTATACCAAAGATCTGATCGCTGCCTGCAATACATTAGGCACATCAGAAAGGCATTTTCATTCATCGGCTCCTATCTGAACTGTCACTTGCAGAAAAATTGAATAGACTGACAAAACCTTCTTCCTTTTTAACCTGAAATGAAAAAATATATTAAAAATATTGTCCATTAATGGACAGCAGCACATGGAAATAAATTGCAAAGCTGCTCTCTGATACAATCTTAAAGAATAAAGTAGAAAACCAGGTGTTTAACTTAGTGTTTCTTTGTGTAAGCTGAGCCGTAAAGTTTGAACTGAAAGTCATTTTTCTACCACTGGTGATTTAGCTGCCTGTACCTCCCTCTTCCAGGTCATTAAGTAGGTGGTAATGTGTTTCTGTTTGTTTCTAATATGTCTGTGCAATAAGAATATAACAGATTTCAATCTTATCAGTTTGCTCCTGAAATGGAGTATAAATACATTGCACCATGAGGTACAGAATGGTATAGGAATTCAAATACGTGACAATACCAGCATATTAATTCAAATGTATATACATGTGTATGTTTAAAAGGACATTTGAAGCTTGACAGAAAGCATTAAAGACATGAAATTCATGGTTACAAGTGGAATGCACCATATGTGCTCCAGCACTTAGACACAGAGAGCACATTAACAGAGTAATTAAAGGGCACCCTGTTGTGGATAGGTGGTGGAGGACATATGGTCTATCATGACTAACCATGAATTTTGAAGTTCATATTATTTTTGATCATAACCTTGTTCTTTGTATTTAATATGCTGCGATTTCTGTGTGTTAGTATGTGTTTCAGTTGTGTTGATTGTCTGTTTTTCAGTACTGAGTTCTTCTGAAATTGTCAGCCCAACAGATGCATGTTATTTGACAATGTCCTATTTTAATCTTAAATGACTTAAAACATTAAGGTCACAGAACACTGACTTTTTGCGTGTTTGTAGCTTTCCTTTGTTTCACACTTTTACTTCTGTATTACCAGTGTAAAAGGCAACATGTGACATGGAGACACTTGGAAAATGTAGATTGTTGCAGGCAGATTCTGCAGATTCCACCCTCTCTTAAAAACAGGGTAACTCTTTACCTCTTTCTGTTTGCCACTAATAGCGAATACCATGCAGTCAAAATTCAGCTGAGAATTTTGCTGATGGTGTACAAAGCAAAATAGGATCTACTTGGCATGACTTCAGGTGAATGATATCCAGCTGGAACATAAGAAAAACACTGATTTATCTGTAAGTGTGTTATTCAGGGAGTCAGAGTTGTTTAAGACACTTTATTTACATAGTTGAATTTCAAAATGTAGCTATCCTCTGTAAATGCAAGCATACATTAGAGATATAATATCTGTGTATAAACAAGCCTTTTGTCTTTAAGCAAACAGAACAACTCTGAAAGTTTTATTCTAACACTGCAAAGTCAAATAGCTGTCTCAGCATGAACTGCTAGTTGAAACCAGGCATTTGCCATATTTTTTTCAGCCTGATGTAGCTGATCAACATGAAATTTCAGGCTGACATTGAGGAAACTACAAGGAGGTGATGAGTACCTGGCTAGATTTTTATGTCTATCAAGATTTAGGTTTTAGGACTCTTTGAAACTCCTAGGTAATCATGGAGACACTAATCCAGTTCAATACCAAAATTTCTACTGGCAGACTCTCCTAGCACCAATGTGTTTGATGTATGTGCATGAACACTCTCAGCCAGTCCATGCCAATTGCACAAGAAATTCTTGTCAGGAGTTAATTTGGCAAATGTCGTTGAACCACTTCCAACCCTATAGTAAACCACTTTTTTTCTCTTATTCTCTAATATCTCAGAAATTTAAGCCCTTACTTGGAAAGCAGGAAGTTGAGGTTCTTTTATTTTTTTTTTTTTTTTGAGGATCTTTCAAGTCCCCAGAAAGTGCCCCAACCAAACCGTAGTGATACTCTTATCTATTTTAAAAACAGTTTCACTTCGCATCAACTTTCATAGCAGCAGAGACATCAGCTGGTCCAAAATATTTCCTTTTCTCCAGTGAAGATCTCTTGCAAAACATATACACGTTGCAGGGAGTAGAGTTCATCAAACTCACTTATAGTCATCAGGCTGTAGGCAGGAAGTTAGTAATTTTCCCAGGACCTGGAAAATACAGATTTGGTTCTGTTAGACTGTTCAGAGCTTTGAACCTAGTGCCTCCTATTCCCACCATGAGTAATCCAACCATTACACTGCAACAGAAAAGTGGGGCATCAGCACCAAAGAATATAAACCTGACCAAATTTGACTTTCCAAGTGTCTCTGGAAGGCTTTAGAGAGGTTCAGGTAGTTGTATGCTAAAATTGGATCATGGGGGTTCAGCTCTGGACATTAATGCCTAACTCTAGAACTTTGAGTTGTCTGATAGTTTTTGGTGTATTCAAGGTTAGGTAGTCCAGACAAATCAGTGAACTGGAGAGTTGCTCAGCACTCTGGTGGGCTTCAGATGCATAAATGGACTGGACTTGAGCTTTGTGGTCTGATTCCTTCCTGCTCCATTTGGACAGAGTTCTCAGCACTCATTATAACAGGGAATGAGAGCAACTCGCTCTCATTATCAAAAAGATAACCTGCACCTTGAGAGGTGGAAGATGGGGGGAAAAAAAGGAAAAAGATCCCATATTTCTCATATGAGAAACCAGTTTCCTCTATGCAACATACTTCTGCATTTGGTGGTATTGTCACCTTCATGCTGTGTATCATGATGGGATTTGAACTAGCAAAAGTTTTCAAACTTAATGTTGCTATTCATCCAGTTACCTTTTCTGGTTTTTTATTTTATTTGCGTTAAGTCCACCTTTTTTTTTTTTTTTTTTTTTTAAAGTTTAATTTAGCTGTGGGATAGTTTTGGTAGAAATTAAACACTTGCCTGGGCCTAGAACAATTATAGTCTATAATATGTGGGTAATGCAACGTAGCCAACTGTAACCTTTAATTAGATTTGCCTTCAGAGCATTGCCAAGTGAGAATCTGAATTCAGACAAGTGTCCAGATCTCCTTCTTGGCATCTTTTTTTAATATCTGTGAGAGCTTATTTTCAGCTTGTTATGCTATTAGTCCTACATGCTCTGTTACTGTTACTAGAATTTGTACAGGGAAGGTTTAATTTCTAAAGGGTTGTTTGACAAGCTAACTTTGCTGGCACCAATTTTTAATAATGTCATTTTCAAGGCTAATAAAAAGAAATATGCATGTTAACAAAAAAAAAGTTAAAATTATTTAGCCTTCCAAACGAGGGGGGACTTTACTTAGTCTTGGTTCTTGGATTTTCATATGCAAAATTTAAAATGTAAGCTCTTCCTGGCTTCAAGTCTGTTATTTCTGTCTCTTTGTGCAGCCTTACACTGTATTTCTATCTGAACAGAGCACACCTTGAGTAACCTGTCTGGGAACTTCATGAAGTGAAGTTTTCAAAATGAGAGACAATTTTCTAAACCCGGACATTCCTCCCCACCCCCCCCCCCCTTTTTTTTTTTTTCCTCCTCCCTCCCCGCAAATCCTTCTGCAATGTTTCACTGTCACAAAATTTCCTAGGTTCAGGATGGACTTCCGATGAGAAGACTCATATCCCAGAGACTGGTTCTTGAAGACATAGATGGCACTGGCTCAAATAGTTTGTTGACTTTATCACAGCCAGGACCTTGAACCAGAGACTATTCTACCACATGCAGGAACACCTGTTACCAGGCTCTTGGCTCCTTTGGGAATGTCTTGTGTGGGTCCCTGTAGAGGATTAGTTTAAATAAGTATTCATTTGGTGGGAGTGCGACTTAAGTCTCTGGATTTTCCAGCCATTGAGCAACAAGCTTCTCTTGTACGTTTGTTGATTCCACCCGCTGCCTCTTTATTTCCTGTGAAAAAAGGATTTGAAACATTTTGGGTCATGCAGAGGTGAAATGGAAAGTGCAGAATTTAAAAAGTTGAAGAAAGATTTTCATAATTTGTCATAGAAAGGACTTCTTATGATGTTTGTATTTCTGTCAAACTATGTGCCTTTTGTTCCTTAGTGATTGGTAGCTCTTTTCTTCAGAAGTGTGTTTTTTTTTTTTTCCCCTACTATTGTAATATTGCATTGAAATTTTTTTTGTGTGTGTGTGGACAGAAATACATCTTTGATAACGAATATTCTTCTGCTCCAGGAATTGACTGGGATGTAATCTCTTTTTTGTACTTCCCATCCTAGGCTGTACTTGAACATAAACATTCTGGCATCAGATGTTGTCTTAGTCTCTTGCTCCTTCCCTTTCTTGTCCCATGACCCCCAATTACTTAAGCCTGTACTGAGTTTTTTTTGAAGGATTTTTTGCTGAATTTCATTTTTGTATAGAAAATTAGGAATAAAAGGTAGTATTTTACAGCAAACTAGCAGCAATCACTTTGTAAATTATTTGTGTAATTAACAGTCTAAACACATAAAAATGGAAAAACTGGCACTGATAACTTGAGGGAATATGCTACGTAAAAACTGGCTCCCTGCTGGATGTGCAGGGCAGTGGTCAAGGCTATGCTAGTTACATATTTTGCTGATCGCAGGGTCTAGCCAGGGAGAAATAAAGCACGAGGATATCTTCAGGATGCCTCTTTGGTTTAATGAAGAAAAATGTTGGTGCTTCACAATGTTTCATATTTGGGATTTAATCAAGGACATGAAATCTGAAGAACAAATAATATTTTGTTTAGGGAAGTTTATTTTGGAAGCTACATTTTTTGCTTTAAATGCCTGTTTTTTTTCCTCCTACTTTCTTTTTTGTTGAGAATGGTTGTGGGGGTAAATCAAAATCTTATGGGAAAAATAATCTTGCTGAAATAACAACCAAGCTTACTTTGTCTGATAGTGGTGCCTATTATTAAGTATGGCAAACTTCAGCACTACTGAATTCTGATGCTGACTTGACCATTTTCCTGCTCTCCATTTAAGGAAGTATAAAAGACTATTTTCATTTAGTGATGAGATAGGGTTGAAAAAAGTAGCCTTGTTAGATTATTATCACTGGAAGAAACAAAAAAAAGAAATAATGGAAGCGTTAATATCTTTCATTTAATTTCTTTCCTTCTGTGCATTTATTCAATTGCAGTCTTCAACCTACTTGCAAATGCAAAGAAATGTATGTCAGAAGATTCAAACCTTTCACACACAAGTTCATTTTTTCTCACTGCTGTTCCATTTAAATCAATGCCTGAAAGTTACTTTTAAGTCCTTTGTATCTTTTGGAGTATTTATGTAAGCTGTCAGGGAACCACCAACACTAAAGAAGAAAAATAACTCTTGCTTTGAATGAAATCCTAAAAATCCAAAAGAAACTTTACGATTGCTGTTAAGTATTCAAATAAAATTGTTTAATGAAGATGTTAGCAAGTGGGTTTTTTTGAAGCAGCATGTCACTTTAACATCACTCTTTTCAATGCAGCTGTTTTTACGAAAAGAACAAAGAAAAAAAAGGCATTGTAAATCAAGGTCTATTTGTCAATTAACAGGTCAGTGGAAGTTAAGGACACAGTGGCCTGAATTTTGCAGTTCAGATGCCAGGACTCGTTTCTTAAGCATATATTCTGTTAAAAGGAAGGATCTGATACCAAATGTCATACTGAAGCTGAAACAGGCATCCTGTGAATGTTATCAAATCTCATCTGCTGGCAAGGGTCCAACACATTTGCCATCATATATGGGTCCTTATTTTGTAGCTGGGCTTCAGGGTGTTCCCAGTGAGGCTGAATAGATGGACGTAGCTAGAATTTTACTTTTGGCTTCTACTTTTTTGGCTTACATATTTTTTTCAAAGTCCAAGTGAGAGAAGTGGTGAAGCACAGTTAGTCTTAACTGTCCTGTAGAACAGAGCTATGGTTCTGGTACTTGCTGTGATGCATATTTTATATGTTTATATTTCTTTAATTCTTACAGATATCAAAATCTGAAACATTGTTGAGGTAATGTAGGTGGGGATTTGATATCGTAGGGAATATAGGAACCTCTGCTAAGCTGGTACAAATACAGGATAGCTTATGCAAATCATAGAATCATAGAATCATTTTGTTTGGAAGAGACCCTCAGGATCATTGAGTCCAACCATCTGCACGTGTTCGTTCACTATTTGAAGGTGCTAATAGTCTATCCAGCTTCTCCCCATCTGAGGGTTTGCCATTTAGATATCAAATCACATGCCTCTAAAAGATGGGGTCTACGGTAAGACCCCATCACATGATGTACAAACATATCGTACTGGCTGATAGTGTGGTAGTGGCATGTGGGATGTTAGGAGCGAGTCCCACATTTTTCACTTCTTTCTCTCCCATCCTGACATCCCCAGCTGGATTTAAACCTTCATTTGTGTAACTCCATCATTTCAGGTATCTTATCTCAGCAAATGAATCTCAAACGCAGAATATGCTATCAATAGCCCTCTAATATTTGCAGATGTTCAGAGAAAGGATTTGGGAATTGATTATATTGAGTATTGAAGACATAGGCAGCGTTTAAGAAAGTGATAACTGGATCCAGACAGTGTTCAACCTTAATTTCCACATAACATTGAAGTTTTTTCCCATCCCAGTCAGAGTTTACATGGCTCTAAATATTATTTTCATTCCATGTATTTAGGAAGCAAGTCAGATACTAAGTGAGCAATGATGGTAAAATATTGGAATAAAATTGATATGCTCGTTGCTTGGGTTTTTTTTACATCTATTTATAGAATGCTTTCTTCCCTAAGGATTAAAGGAATAGAAGCAGGGATGTTTTTCTGCTCCTTGATGAGTGTTAGTGAGGCATATTTGCTAACACGGTTTGACATACAATATATTTCAATGTTTATGGTACCTTATGGTATGGTACTCCTGGTACAGTACCTTATGGTGTTTTATTTAATGTCTGTGAAGTTTTGTGATTGCTTCCCAGATAATTTATTTTTATTGGCAGCTAGCTTTGTGCACTTGTGTGGAAATGGAGCTGAAGCACGATGGCTTTTTACATCTATAGAATTTCTAAAGTGTTTAAAAATAATAACCCATTGTTCAGTTTTTTTTTTTCTCTTTGCTAACAGACATGCCTTTAATGAGTTGAAAAGTTAGAAAATTCTCATCTAGAATACTTACACGCTACAAAATTAAGGCAAAACCAATAAGATACCATAGAAATTTTCTTAGCTAGAAATTTTAAGAATCTAATATTCCCACAGTAATTTTCAGTCTATCTGCACGGTTTCAAATAACTTTTTTTTTTTCTATCTAAGCCATGAAGGGTGGACTCAGCACAAGATATAAGTGTTTTGTCTTACTGTTGATTGATAAAATATTTCTTAGCTATGTTTCTACCTTTTGCTTATATTCATAGTTTCATCTTCGTGTGCACTTCAATTCTATAACTTTACTCCTGTAGTTCCTTTTTGTTTGCTGCCAAGTATAATTGAGTGTACCAGAGGCTTTAGCAGCTCTGGCTTTATTAGAATCTTATTGAATCACAGTTAAAATCAAATATGAAGCAACATTGTGGTTGTTTTTGTTTGTTTGTTTTTGTTTTTATAGTGTTATGTCTTGTTTGGTGATAAAAGAGAGAGATGACTTCTTAAAGAAAGACAATATGTATGGTCCTTTCGCACATACAAAATACATCACAGTTATCCCTATTTTAATTTAGAAAATACTTGCAGCATTGTAAGTAGGATTATTAAGATTTTCCTTTAACTGAAAACATACTATAAAGATGTAAAGCGCGTAGTACAGCCTTTTTCTTCAGCAGATGTTTTGTTATTTCATCACTGATTTTAATTAAAAAGTGTGTGCCCAGCCATTGTATTTTACATGGTCCAGTCACGTATATGGGTCACTTTCTAAAGTTCTTTACCCCCTGAGGAACAGATGGTTTGCAAAGCCAGCCTTAGTGCAACAAAATCCAACATCTCACTTTTTTCATTGTTCAGGACCCTGCCCTTGTTTTTTGTGGTGTGCTCATTTAGCCAACTTTTAATTTGCTCACATGGAGTAATTTCTTTTGCTTGTCTTGAGAAACTCTGTCAGAAACCATATCAAACTACCTTAGCTCTGTACTAAAATATTACTTCCTATTATTTTTAAAAATATTATTATTCTTCCTGTTTTTCTTTTGCTATAAAGCAAAAGATTAAGTCATTCTCAGTTTTACTTGTTATGTTGCAAGTATTAGCAGGATTCATACTAAGTCTCAGAGATGGAAGAGGATAAATATAGATGAGCAGGCAGGAAAAGCAAAAAAGAACTAAAACTAGTAATCCTAGAAGTAATAACATGGGCCTCTTAGGGATGATGGGTTAAATGTTGGAACAGTAAAAGGTATCTTACATGTTTCCCTCATTCCAGATATATTTTAAATGCCAAAATAATCTCCCTCTTCTATCCTTACAAATCCATTCCAATTTTTTAGTCAAAGATAGTAATGAAATGACTCAAACCATAGTCTTGTTCCACTAAGCAGCTTGCTACAGTGTGGTTTTTTTTTTTTTTTTTTTTTTTTTTTAATTTTATTTTGACTGCAACAACTGTCCGAATGTTAAAATTCCTAAGGGTAGTTTGCCAACATTTATCGCTGGATGAGAAACAGCTCTGCGAAACTTTCAGCAAAGCAGATAATATTCCATCATAAAATCAATAAAACTAAGCATTGTCAGCATAGTGCTGACAGTTACAGCTAAAACAATTTATAATTTTTAAAGAAGATATATTGTAAATAAAGATGATTTTTTTTTTTCTTTTGGTCCATCTTAAAAGATACAACCAGTAAACAGAACCATGATATAAACATTTTGCTTCTGGTTTGTGCCTGTCAGTTGCTTGGCCTCTCTTTACTCGGACCTTCCCTAGCACAATTTTCTGAGTTGCATGGATGGAACTTAAGGTGCGGGACATTATACTGATCACCTTGCTAATTACATTGCCTGTACACAAGAAAGAGTCCAAGGGCCCATTTGCTCTCCTCCTTTCCTGGAATAACTGCTTCTAGGAAGACTGAGAAACGCTGGAGAAATAAAACAGCTAGTAAGAATTCAGAAAGCATTACTCTCATAGATGATAAGAATATTGTGTACCACTGTGGTCATCTCATATCGCTTCACGCAGAGAACAGATTTTAGAGTAATACTCTCATAAATTCTGCAGTGAGCCCAAAATGTTGGTCTGGGCTATAGTGTATCTCTAAGAAAGACTTCTGGTCTTGATTGACAGATGTCAGGTAATAGAGATTCAGTTATTCCTTCCCAAGATTTTTCTTTTTTTTTTTTTTTTCCCTTGGTGGACAGTAATATTTGTGTTTGAAAATGCACACCTTGTTCTTAGTTTGAATGACTTCAGTTTCAGCTTTCAGTCTTGGACCTTCACTAGCCTTTATTCAGTTGAGTTATGAATGTTGTCTTCTAAATGTGGTAATAGAACTGCTAGCCACCTTTTTGGTAAACTAAACAGACTGATTTTTTTTTTTGTACGCATGTCTAACCACAGCTACTGCAAGGCCATGTAGAGCTACCTGTGTACTTGGGTGAGTTCGCTTGGGTACTGTTGGTGATATGACCACTGGGACAGTTGGTGTGGGCTCCTTGGCACACCCATACAGCTGGGGAGAGCTTCTTGGGCTTTTACTGCTGTCTGAGCACGACCAGGCTATTTACCAGCATACAAATTTAAAGCCATTTGGTGTATATCTACACTCTCCAGTATCAGCAGTGACTGTCCTGTAGACTTTCCCTTTCAGTGAGAGGCATATGAAATATGATTATCTCCTGAACTCTTTAATTATTTTGACTTTTTTTCTGAAGGCTGGCTAGCAAATCTTTATTCTGCCTGGTGGTGAAGACCTGAACTCATTACTTGTCTTGATCTGTTACTTCCTTGCTTTCCATTCCTTGTTTGCCCATTGAAGACCTTATTACCATGATTTGCTCATCCTGCTCAGTGTCTCCTTATTCTAGAGTAAAACAATGGTTGCATGATTTCCTGTTTCTTCTTAGGTCTAGGATCTTGCATTTAATACTAAAGACCACAGTTCTGTCCTGCAGAACTGGAATTTTCCAAGTCCAGAGTGGTCTGGGCTAGATGGACGGCTAACCTGACCCAGTAACAGATAACTTATATTAAAATGTGTATTAGTGATTTCTCTGCATCATTATTCTCAAAGTTTGGCATCTTCTGCAGATGTTACCAGGGATGTTACTGTGGTTGTTTTTCTAGCTTATTGGTAAGGCTGCCAAAGAAGGGTCAATTTTCATGGGTGCCACACTAGATATATTTCACAGACTGATTCTTCAAGAACAGAAACTTTTCTGGCTTCGTTAATGTAATCAATTTAATTAAGGAAAATGTAGATTCATGACGCTTGTATAGTGTTGCTCTCATTTCAAATATTATGTGAGATGAAGCCAAATACTTGGTGAAACCTGAAGAGCAGTATGTTGATAGTCCCTGTCTTTTCCCCGTGAAGGACAGAACCTCACACCTGGACATACCCAGCTAGTTACGGAAGTAAAAACTACAGTACTTCCCGTGTGGTGCTGTCCCTAACTTCTGGCCTTCCTAAGGAGTAGGATTTACTCTGTTCCAAGTCAGTATTTTGATAAGGCACACTGTTTCCAGGACCTGAGTTAGGATGTTTGTAGCCTTTTTGTTATTTCAGAGATCTCTCAAATGGTATAACTTTGCTTTGTGTAGATGCCCTGTTATCTTTATGAAACTGCAATCTTATGTCTTTGAAATTACCTATGCTCTGCAAATCATTTTGTTCACTAGTAATTACAATACTGTTTTCTTCCTTTCCAATTTTTGCACATTTCCTGTACATTTATCTGTGGATTGCACATGAGAAGTAAAGGTCAGTTGTTTGAAACTTTTTGCTCTTCAGCTCTTTTCAAAATACTTTTATTGACATTGTTATGTGCACCCTCAGAACATATCCTGATCATTATTAGTGATTGGATACCAATGAACCTTGATCTGTCTTATGCAGCAGTTCTTACACAAATATATATTTGCTTGTCTCTTTTTTTTTTTTTTTTTCCTTTTTTTTTTTTCTCTCTCTCTCTGTAATTCATGCCATTGGGCCTTTGGCCCGTCTGGAAGACTATTTGCCAATGTGTTACACCTTGAAGATTTATCCAGATTCTAGAAAGAAATACAATGAGTCGCTCAGGGAGAAATCCATGCTCATTGTGGTAAAGAAGGCCAACAGCATCCTGGGCTGCATTAGGATGTCGTCAGAAGGGTGAAGGAGATGATGACACATTTGGAGTGCTGTGATTATTTCTGGGCTCCTCAGTACAAGACAGACCTGCTCGTTCTCATAAAGATGATTAAAGGACTGGAGCATTTCTTCTATGAGGAGAGGCTGATACAGCTGGGACTCTTTAGCATGGAGAAGGCTCAGGAGGGATCTTATCAGTGTCTATAAATACCTGCTGTCAGAGACTAGAGAAGAGAGACAGGTTCTTACCAGTGGTGCCCAGTGGAAGGATAACAGGCAATGGGCACAAACGGAAATTCAGGAAATTCATTTTAAATGTAGGAAAAAGCTTTTTTTTAATGGTGAGAGCGGTTAAACACTAGAACAGGTTGCCCAGAGAGGTTGTGACATCTCCATTCTTGGAGATATTTCAGCCCCACCAGACACATTCCTGAGCAACCTACACGAGCTGACCCTGCTCTGAGGAGGATGTTGGACTAAATGATTTCCAGAGGTCCCTTCCGACTTCAACCATTCTGAGTTTCTCTAAAATCCAGGAAGAAAAATAAATGAGAAGCTAAAGATTTTCTTGGTTAGACTAACAGCTTGCTGTTTAACTTAAAATATGCACAGTCATTTTTCTCTGAATCACTTTTATAATTGTTTTGATATATTTTGTCATGTATTATCATTTTGAAATATTGGCTCCTTCAGAGAAAATTTTTTTGTTTTAAAAAAATGTGTCTTTTTGTTATAGTTCCAGAATGTGTGATGAAAACACAAGAAAATTTGCTTATGTAGTTTCTAAATATCTTTTATATTTCCTTGCACTATGAAAGAAATGTAATTATCTTATAAAGAGATACCTATCAAAAAGTTCTTTTTTCTGAGTAAAACTGTCAGACACCTATAAAGTGTTTCTTTCATAATTTATCTCTGTGTTTAATTTTTTAATTTTATTTTACACTTTTAAACATTCATTAAACATGAGTGGTGGGCTTTACAGGATTTTTAATTCAAATACACTAATGTAGAAATACAAAAATTAGAAACATTTACCTAGGCATGCTTTTGGCATGAAGTTTATAAGGCTTTATAATAGGATAGAAGTTTCAAATTTCTGCAGGTTGTTTAGAAAACTACGCTTTTGACTGGAAATGTAACTTTTGTGGTCAATTGCTGGACAGGTGATGTAGTTTCACAATGGGTGTCTCTGTAGGCCACACCTGTTTATGAAAAGTTCTTATAGCTGTTTCCCACCTTCTTGACAGTATGTTCTCTCATTTCTCCACCTGTTTTTGAGATCAGGTTATAAACTGAAAAATGAGGTGGTTTAAGGGATATTTTTAATTGTTTTTGTTGGTTGGTTGGATTTTTAATCTCTAGGTCACTTTTCTGGTTAGAGTCAAACATACAGATGTAGGAAGGATGTGGTTGGAGCACCTTAATTTGATTGTATAGCCTGATAACTTAAGTCATGGATCACACTTTTACATTAATATATTTTTCCTGTAAACTATATGAATCTGTGTGCATGGATCTCTTGTTAATCTGATCTGAAGAAGAAAAAAGTATTTCAATTCTTCATTTTTATTGAAGTGCAGAAATCCATCATCCAAGCTCAACTCTGCAATTTATTAGCTGTGTTGAATCGAAGTGACCATGGAAAGTGCTGGGCGATGGTCAAGCCTCATTAAACTGAGGAAGTTTAGCACACTGTGTAATGGCACCCTTCATTCAGTGAATGGCTCTTTTTCCATTTATTTTCATATTCTTGTTTCGGTCTGTCAGTTGGTAGTAAAACTACTTGAATTTCCCTCTGTAACACAATTCTTTTTCCTTCAGTTAAAATAAGCAAAATACATGGATTAAATGTTCTCACTTCCTGGGAAACAGAAATGAAAGGTATATTCTCTTTTGGTATCCACTCGATAAAATTTTGGTTTTCTACGTCATCCCATTTTGATAGAAGATGTCAC
This sequence comes from Caloenas nicobarica, assembly GCF_036013445.1. NCBI lineage: Eukaryota > Metazoa > Chordata > Aves > Columbiformes > Columbidae > Caloenas > Caloenas nicobarica. Next base: position 102,198,031 of record NC_088284.1, on the reverse strand, counting down.
TAATTTCGTTTTTTGACATTTCTGATCTAGAATTTTTGAATTTTTGTGGGTTTTTGGTGTTCACGTGTGGTGTGTTTTTTTTTTTTCCCCACTCCCCATCTTTATCCAAATTTTGGTTGCGTCTTCATTCTAAAAAGAACAGAAATTTAACTCAAGATATTAACCTTTTCAGTTAATAAGTATATTCTTACAGAGTTATTATTAACTTGTATAATCCGAGTGTCAAAAACTGACAAGAAATCTGATCTGAACAACAAAGAATTCCCCTTGCACTCCCCCCGTACAGCCTTCTGCCTCAGAAGAAAGGCCATTCAGGGTATTCTTTCTCTTTTTTTAAAACAATTTTTTCATCTACTTATAAATTTTAATTGTCACTGCTTAGAGGCTAGCTTTAGGATTTGGTGGATTTTGTTTATAAACCTTGACGTTTCGAGGTTTGCAATACTTTTGTGGGAGAAGGAAAAAATGTGTGCTTTCAAGATTGGTGATAACAGTATTTACTACTTGTAGTGTTATAGAAATTGAAGTTTTCAAAATTCTTTTGCTTATAATGCAAAAATTGCTTATCTTGCTATGAAACACTGTGGTACTATATCCTTAGAGAGGGAGCTGTCTAAATAGCAGGAGGACATGCTTTCTGCCTTGGATTGTGTTATGTTTTGTACTGTTACATTAATTAATTGTTTTCTGTGGACTTGGTATTAAGATGTTATTTCTGAAAGTATTGCCCTGCACTGAATTCGATTATCTCATTTTCAGAACTGCTTTCTCCTCCAGGCTGAGCACAATTACGAGGTCCACAATCTGTGTTTCCAGGAAAACACTGATAAAAGAAGGATGCACAACAGGGTTTACTGTTATTACCAGTTATTTTTATTCACACCTGCAAGTCTTTTGAGGTTGTGAAGGTGACCTAGGTGGGACTGTAGTAATTTTTGGAGCATATTAATGGAGTATTACTATCTGTATTCTTTTTCTGGGTCACTGTCTAAGCCATTCCAAATACCTTCAGAATGTCTGGATTTGCGTACTAATTAGACGAGAGTCAAATATTCATCACATCCATGTTGATGGGATTGGTTGAAGATCTGGTTAACCTTCAAGTGGCTCAGTGACTAAATACAGGTTCTTGTCTAGCTGGTGGGATAATTTCCTTGCTATATGTGTTTCTTGTTCTTCTAACATAAAATTATTCTAAAGAGGTGCCCAGTCTGAACCTTTGTTAGGCATGATATAAAAATCTAGAATAGAGCAAAACTATCGTTTTTTAATAGAAGAAAGAATAAGCAGTATTATTAAGCAAAAGGAAGGCTTTTTTTTTTTTCTTTTGAGGGAAAAGATGACGCTATGAAAAAGCTGAAGGCTTTTTCGTGCCTTAGTCTTAGAAACTCATTACTTTGGTTGACTAAGATTCATCTTTGAAGGTTATGATCATGTTATAATAGAGAGAAAGCCACATGGAAGCGAAAGTGAGCTTGCACATGGTGTATGGAGGGGAACAGGTCATTTCCATTATGCAGAATGATGCCAGCTGAAGGGACAGTCACTGCACTACAGTTGGACCTTCCAGTAAAATCTATGACCAAGGTTTTTGGAGTGTTCTGTTCAAATGTTCAAAATTTAAAAAAAAAAACTGGGTAAAGATGAGCATTAGATCTCTTGTATGTTCCTGAGCAGACACATATGAGTTCTATAAAGCTTAACAAAACCCAAGCAACAGTGTACTATTTATTCAATAAAATCATTACAAATATTGTAGTAGTATAGCAGCAACATACACTTATCAAGAAAATGCTTCTAAAACAATAAGCTGCTTTCAATAAATGAGTCTTTAATATCTCTAAGCATTAGAATATTTAATTTCAATTTTGGTGTTGTGATGGGGAAAGTAAATTAACTTGTGAAATTAATCATTTTATTTTTAATGAAAAAATATAAATACAGAAGCAATTCTCTATCTATGATATGACTTGAGGGGATGGTGATTTATATTAAAAATACTATTCTGCTGGAGTTTCTGCTGCTATTTGAGATAATTTAATTTGTGTCATTTGCATATGAAAATCTGCATTGAACTAGCAGCAAAATAACCTTTACACAATTCTATAAGAACATAAAATACAGTACATTACACTTTCAGTTATTAAGAATAAAAATACTCCATCTAATTTTGCAAAGAAATTACTTCATATAGTTAAAAAAAAGGAGTTCAAAATACACTGTAAGAACTTGTATGAGATCTTTGCAATATGTCTTGCTTTGTTATCAGCCAGAGATCTGAATTAGCTGAAGATATTTTTGGGTAGTTTATTCTGTAGCTTTTTCTTCTTAATTAGCTTTCTGAGACTGAGATGCATCCTATATTTTGCATGCTTTCCAGTAAGGTCATCTTCACAATAGCTCATATTGTGAACTAGAGATGGACATGATACAATGGCTTGAGTGTTATACACCTGTTACACAATATTATACTCCTATTCAATAGGTGTTTTCTCTATAACAGCAGTTGTTCACTGTCGTGTGAATATCTTGCTAATAAATCAACAGACAGCATTCTTCATTAATGCTGGGCCTATTACTGTCAATGAGGACTCTCATTGATAGTGGATTAGTGCTATTAGCTACAGAAAGAGTGGGCTCTGTTTCTCTTTCACCTTTATTTTGTCTTGACTAGTGGTACATCCATTGTGGTGAATGAATTCGAATGTAACATTTCCCCTGGAGTGGGCCAAGATGAGGAAATTATCAAAATTATGCTGCTGAAAATACTGAGGAATATTTGTTCCTGTCTGATCCTTACATGATTTGGGCATGTCGTGTAGATTCCCAAGTAACTGTTGAGAGTTGTTCTAGAACTTCTCCCAGATTCATCCCTACTTAAATGTACTATATAATATGCGAGTTTCTTAAATGTACTTTGGTTTTCCCTTCTATTTCTGGTGGGTCACCCAAAGTACACACTGTTATTCTACCAAAGGTACTGATTTTCCTCTTAATTTGAAAAATATTCCTAAAAAGAGTATTTCTGCATTCTAATAGCTGGCTTCTCTAATAATTACAAAGTTATATCTCTTATTTTCTCTAGTCTCTACCCTGAGAACATTATCTAGGCCTCCCATGTTGACTCAGATCATGCGCTGCCTGGATCTTACCCTCTCATCTTCAGAAAGCTGCCGTAGGTTTCGGACTCCCCTCAGCAGTCTGTCATGCAATCTTTCCCCGTCGTGTTTATTAAAAACACCGGCGTTCCAGCAAGTTGGCACCCTCCTCCTGTGTTTACAGAAATTTTCCCTAAGCATTTGGCCAATGTTTTAATTGGCTTCTGGAAGGTTGTTTTTTTTTTAAAATATCTATCTTTCTGAGGTACCCTTCCTTAGTGACAGCAGTGAAATTTTGGTAAAGGCCAAGAAGCAGCTGTGCGAGACAAGGAATTACATCCTGCTCCTCTGGCTCTGAGAGTGACTGTCTCTGGACATGTAGCCCAAAACAGCGGAGGAAAAATTCCTTCTGATTTAAACCCACTGTCCTTTATGTGGGCTGTCATGTAGCACAAATCTGTGTGAATTGCCGAAATTGCTGAGTTCCTGTGTGATGCCACCAGCTCTCCGTTGATCACTGTTCCCCTCTTGCAATAATGTTATTTTATGCTATTAAAAAACCCGCACAAACAAACTCTCTGTCCTTTCCTTATTAAATTCTCTTCTCTGCATACTTTATAATCTTGAAATGGCTCCGTTCCTCCTTTTGAAACAGCTCTTGGTTTACCTGCAGTATGCAATATATGTGATCTCTTCCTCTGATGGTGCCAAGCATTAGGTCTTCTCAGAGGGCCAATGGTCTTTAGTGCCTTGCAAGGCCGCCCAGCACTATGTTTAGAAATACAGCTTTATGCATGGTTTTATACATGTTGCTTACTTTTAAAATACTTATATTTTCTTTTTAGGTACTTTTATCTTTTGGAAATTAAATCTTGATACAAAACTTTTAAGTTTTAAGACAATCTTAGCATTTTATTCTGAATTAGTCAAAGTGTTTCTTCCATCCTAATTCTTCCTTATCTTTTTGGTTTGCATTTTTACATAAGCCCACGTACAGTCCAACTGTACATAAAAATGGTACAGTTCTAGCTGAGTGCCTTGTAATTGTTAATAAAGACAGTAAGTGCTATCTGCTTTGTATTCTCCCTACTCTGTAAATTCTTCTACACATTAAAGTGAAGAATAAGATTCAAGAAGGAAGCAACATAAACCCAGGAGGTTTTTTTTAAGAGTCATCTTGAAAGACTGAATAGACACGTAGGTAGATCAAATATAATTACAAGGAAAAGTACTTTTTAGTACTTTTTTTTTTCTTCCACTATCAAGATAAAATGCAAGATATGCTAGCTTAATTCTGATGCTGATATAATCTTACAGAAGGGTCTAAATTTCATGGCACAGGCAGTTTACCTGTGCAAAAAGAAATGGATCAAGAAGCCTTCTCCTTCCTCAGCTTTTGCCTTATATCTTTCAAAAATTAAAAAAAATGGGTGTTAGTCTTTAAAAAATAAAAATAAAGTGCCCTCTTCTATACTTACTTTATAGAAGGCACTAGACATTTAGTACATGAGCAATACAGTTCTGTGTGGAATCTATGCTGTCTGTCATTGTAGCTAGGAAAGGAAACCTTCCTTTACAAAACAAATACTTTCTACAGCAACAAAATGTCTTTAATGGATCAGCTAACCCAGAATAACTGTGATTCGCCCTCAAGAGTGACTTTTATCAATTTTAAAGATAAATCATGAGTGGGGCAGAAAAATTCTCCTTAAAAGAGTTTCGAGGAGTTGGAAACCTCTTACCAGCTTTGTCTGGTATACCTCTAGTAAAACCTGAACTAGCCTGAAGAGTTCAGATTAGGAGTCTGAAGAGTCTGCCAAGAAGAATGAGTAGTTTTACAGCCAGTAGCAAAGTTGCTGCCTCTTGAGAAAAGTCTTGGGACCCAACTGCCACTTGTATTGGCATCTCCACATGATTTTATACAGGCTGTAGACCGAAGACTTCTCTTACACCCTAGGCAGGTGGCCTTTGGAGGGGTCATGATGTCCTCAAGCCTCCTCTCTAGACAGCTTAGAAATAAAATTATTTGATTTTTCTCTGTGTTGTTCTCTCCTTGATGTTCATTGCCTTATAGGCCAGTGCTGCAGTTTCATAGATTTATTGCTCTGAGTGTATAAAGCTCCATGCATGTGCATGCGATTGCCCAATCCAGCGCCTGAGAGTTCTCATTTTTTGTAAAAAAGTCTTACCTGACTTTTCTTCTTCATGCCTCAGGTATAACGTTTCCTTCTCATCTCAGTCTTATGGATTTCTGTACGATATGTGTTTTGTTTTAATACTTATTGTGACTCTCTTTTGTGCATTGATCTTTATATCTTTACATGTATGGTTTGGAATTATTGTGACTAGCAGATTTCCTGAGGACAAAAACTGAAAGCCATGTTTATGTACCAGAATCATAGTCTCGGCCTCCAGAGTCTAAGCACGCACAGATCTTTTATCTGCACTGCAACAGGACCCGGAGATCTCTCCGTAAGAGTCAGTCAACTTTTTGTAACATCCTATGCAGTCAGACGAGGGAAAGGGGGCTCTTTTTGATAAATGTACAAAAAAGCAATGCGTAGCTTCTTGAGCGAGAATGTCAGCAGACCAATGCTTTGTGTTACTCTTGTTTCTTTCAAGAATGGCATCAGGCAGAACAATTTAACAAGGTTGCCAATAGTTCTGGAATAATTTCCATCTGTACCACTTTTTAGTGGCCAGATGCTGATAGCCAGAGCAGCGTGGTTGTGAATGCTGAATGTTCACTGTGTTTTTAGTGACAGTGGAGCTGTTTGAGAAGAGATGACAAAACATAACTGGCGTATACTGAAAGACTCGCATCAGACAGATACTTTCTGTGTCACATATCTGGCATTTACTGGAATACCTATTCTAATGGATGTCACTCACCATCTAGTGCATGTGTCACTGTGCAACTCTTTGACAGGTCTGTTCCAAAAGCTGTTGCCTGCTGTTCTATTCTGGGTGTTGGTAGGAAAGAGAACGTTTTAATGCTGCTGAAAAGGGGTACGCAGTTATTTTTTGCCATTGCAGAGTATTTACTTTTTAGAAATTCCAGGTAGGTTAAATCTTTCAAACTCCTGATTGCAGGCTGAATCTATTGCTTATTTAATGTCCAAATGCACATTGTGTAGGGACTTAATGCCCCCAGAGGAGTAAGGTACAAAGTTATTCTTTGTTTTTCTAGGAGCACTGGTGGGATGAATAGGCCAGGTGAAGGTATCATGCTGGGTCAGTTCAGAAAACAGCTTGGACTAATAGGCCAGAAATCGAGAGCATGGGTGTCCTTCCTTATAGACATAGTATAATATGGCTTGTGCTCTGTGCATAAATTATGCTACACAGGTTCCTCATCAGTGCAGGTGAGTGCAGATTAGCAGATGTTTTCCAATCCAGCAGAAGTGACTGTATTTATCATTTGAGGTTCTTGAGGAGAGCCGCCGAAGCAGTAGGTCCAGCCCTGCCCGCATCCTGGCTGGTGATGCTGCCTTTCTGCAGCCTCAGCCTTTCAAGTAGAATAAAAGAATCTGGCCATCTGTATTTACACCCGTTCTCTCACCAGTTCCCAGAAAGCTCTTATATCGCTTATATATACAGTACTTTAATTATATGGAAATTCACTAGTCGCAACTTTAATGAACAACTTTTCTTGTATTCAAATGAATAAGATGCTGATGGGTGTTTCTTTGTACACAGCAAATGATACTTATGTGAAAGCCATAGTAAATCAACAGCATAAGCTGATTTAATTACTAATTTGTTGCAATGGTTATTCCCATACCTATCATAACATTGTGTATTTAATTATCTTTCACCCTAGTGCAGGTATATTTTCCGGGCTATATCTCTAAGTAGGAAAAGTGGTTTTGAATTTTTCTGTTTGTGTTTTTTTTTTTGTTGTTGTCGTTTCTGTTGTTTGGGGGGTTGTGGTTCTTTTTTCTTTTCTTTTTCCTTTGCAGCTGGTAAAACTAGCAGCAACTAGCATGTGTCTAGTGATTAAGACTTTTTCTCTTTGTAATTGTCAGATTGATTGGGACAATTGAATGATAATGAAAAACAGCTTGTTCCCTCATTTCCAGAGGTGACACTTTCTGCATAATACTGCAAAATATAACAAAAGGGTTTTCTTGGACGCTGCTTAAAGTTAATTGACAGCATCTGTTGTTTGGAACAACGGAGAGAAATAGCATTCCCTTGGCTCTTAGGCACGTTACTCAGGATTAGGCACTGTCACGCCAGCTGATATCTGAATACACTGTATCTATCCACAGGGTCTTAGCTGGGCTTTCTCTTATATCAAGGCTCCCCTTTGTACACAGCTGAGTTGAAAAAAACATTTACAGTTCATTAAATTAATGAAAAATATATGGTCTTCATTTAAAAAATGGATAAGGCAAAGTAATAAATAGTGGGGTATGAAAATAATATCGTTAAGAACTGTCTTTTTAGAAGCATCTTTTATTTCAAAAATCTAACAACAGACTTCCACTACTATTTTAAAACTGCTTGGGGTCCATATATCTACAACAGCGGTAATCACTGCGAGCACAGTATTTGTTTATTCTGGCAGATAAAATTCTAAATAATTTTGAGCGCATGTGAAAAAAATGTTCATTCTGTGTTTCTCACAAAAAACATATAGCTTAATTTTGCTCTTAGACTGGCTGGATGTGTTTTGAGAGCCTGAATATCATTAAGTATGTACATCCTTTTATCTTTTGGCAAACTTCTCCTTTCAGTGCTGCTCTTTAGTCAGATCTGCATTTTTCTTTATGAGGTTTAATATTTCTCTTTTAAAACATTGATCAGTGTCCAAAGTCACTTAAGACCAGTGGAAAAATCAATAGTGAATGCCGATTGGCTGACTTGGAGGCTGCTGCTGCAGCTGATCACCCAGAAAGCAGTGATTTGATTTGATTTTGCATTTTGTAGTCATTCGCTTTCTCTGTACTGTCTGTCAGTAAACTTCAAAATTGCTGATTTGAAAATAAATGAACACATGTTACTGTTTGAATCTGTTTCTTTTACTTTTTTTTTTTTGGTACTTGACACAAAGTGGCATACATAAATATTAGCGTTATTATTGCTTAGATGGCTGCAGGTGTGTGGCGAACTCCAAGATGAATTCAAGGTCAGATATTTTATGAGGTAAACTCTTGAAGTCAAGGTTTGTGTTTACATGGAAGATTCATCAATCAGCATACGTTAATGAGCCAGTTTTGTCATGTAATTCTGGCAAGTAATTTGACATTTTGCTGTATTAGTCTTAAATTAAGCTCAGTACCATCGACAGTCAGATATTAAGCTGATTGTAATCAGAACCAAGAAAATATTTCATATTCTGTTCTCTAATGTACAATATGCTGGAATACAAGATATTCTCTATAGTGTAAAATATAGCAAATTGCCTTTTTTCTTATTCTAATATCTTTAGATATTGGTACAATTACTGAATTGAAACAGGACTAGCTTTTTTTCTGGGGTTTATTCTTCTGTTCTATTCAAGTTTGATGATGCACTGTATTTTATTGTTTGTGTGTATAAAAAATGCTTTGGCGAGGAAAGTGACTAAAAATGTTAAATGTTATAATAAAATAGAGACTCATACTGTATTAAATTAGTTGATTTAAAATTATGCCTATGCCTTTAATATGTCTGGTTTTATGTATTTGTATGTGTACACATGTGGCTATTACTCCACAGAGTATATAATAATCCATATCGTAATGCTTATTTCATATTCATAATTAGGAATAGCTATACCAAACCAGAGTTCTGTGTCCTGCTTCAGAATTAAGTGAAGCTACACATGTAAGGATCGTGTTCTTTTTAGTATCAACAGAATTTTGGTACTTGTAATATAAATTATACGATATGCACTTTTTCTGTATTCACACCTCAGCAACAGATCCAAATGGTATTTTAGAGGGAAACTGTAAAGATTTTAAATATTCATGCTATGTTAATGATGCTACTACAATATCGAGAAACACAGATTTAAAATTCTAGAATTTGAAAGTCCTTAATGTAATTGAAAAATATCTTAATGCCATAAATACTGATATGAAAGTTCAGGAAATATATTTCTCCCATATTACTTTCTCTTCCCTTTTGGACTGGTTAGGGCTGATCTCAGCAGTGTCAGTAATTATTATTCTGATGACTTGCCCCTGAAAGGCATTCGCTTGTACCTGTGGGGACAGAGAATCCATTTGCCTGGCGCCGGGGAGTCGGAGGCACAGGCTGGCGCCAGCGAAGAGAAGGGAAAGATGATTAATATGTCTTATAGATTCACTGCCTCTTCACTTGTCCTAGACCTGCCAGTAATTCCACTCCCCTGTGGTTCCACCTTGATCACAGATAATGGAGGCAGATTGAAAGTTTGAAGACATGAGCCTTTTTCTCCTCCTGAACTGACATTACTCACCCAGGCTAAATGAGCTGTACAACCACCAGCACCTGCCTATGGGAAGGCATCTCAGTGCACTTAGCAGTAATGCTGCAATAAAGCAGTAACTGTACTCTAATTAACCAGGTTTCCTTTCTTTCCTTTTTTTTCTTTCTGCTTTTTTTTTTTTTTTTTTAAACTGCGCAGCAGGCTGCCATTAGCAAAGCTATGATATTGCAATGGAAACAGTAACACAAGTGTTCCTTCACCTCTCAATTTATTAAAACATACCTTTTGCTTTTTCTTTCTTCACAGAAATAGTATAATACGAGGTTATTTTGTATTAGCAAGGTAGCTGTAGTATTCTAAGAACTGAAATTATGAATGTCAATGAAAAAAATATTCTTGCATAGGTGTATCTTTTTAAAGAGGTTATTTATTGATTTTTAAGCCACACTGGACTCTGTAGTATAAATGTCAAAGTGTAATCTCAGAAGATAGTCTTCATAAAACAGCTTCTAACAGCAGTGTGTATATGTGTGCTGGTAAGAAAATCAGCTTTGTTTTAGGGACAGTAAAATACCATATGCATGTGTATATGCCCAGTTTGTATCTTACTTCTAGATAAATGCCTTACTCTGAGACAGACTGTTAGAGATAAAATGGCCTTTTTTCTTTCCAAAAGCAGACTGAACAGAACATATAAAAACGTTTTGCAGCAGGAAAAGACATTGTCTTATACAGTCTCCAGAGAGATAAGTCATAACAAGAACCTCTGACTGTAAGGGGTTTTTTGTGTCCATGAAATATTTTGCTCTGTAGTTCTCCATGTCTGAGGGACTGAGCATTTTACAAAAGATATCAGGTATTTTAAAAACTCTTTGATTTCTTGGGAGAAAGTCTGACAATCCTTTATGGACACAGTAATTTTTGTACACCTTCATCTTCTTTAGATTTTTGAAGGTTTGTAAAAGCAAATCTATATTGTCTAGGTAGTGCATAAGTAAGTTAAGCAGTATGTTGTGTGTAATTGTACTTCTAATACAGCTACTCTAAGAATTTGTATATAGTGAACTGTATTCTGGCTGAAATAACAAATCCGTATCTTCTGAATGCTAAAGAAGACTAGATCTACCCAGAGAGCTGAATTCTAGAACTTGGCAGACATCCCACTTTCATATAAGAAAAGTGATACCATTTTTAAGTATCTAGGGTATTATTTTATGAGTAAAGAAGAGAAGAGGAATAAACAAACAGTAGTCCAATATATTTTCAAATAAAATACAACCAGGAGTATAAATCTTAAGAGTCAAGTTTCTTTAGCAGAATAGCTACTAGATACTATATAAAGTAGGAAATGTTTACATGCTACAAGGTTATAGAGAGTAATTTTGTCAGCAGCAGACAATCCTAGATCTATTGAAAAAAAAAAAAATTCTCTATGTCATTGCTCATCTCATGTTGCCACTGGGGAGATATCGGTTTGGAGGTGACCTTTGAACTTCCAATTCTTGGTCCCGAGAGCTGGTTTCTGGAAAGGATTAGCTAATACAGCACCAGGGGCAACCATATTAACGAGGAGAGAGAGTTGGGGTTATTATGAGAAAAAACATGGCCCTTTCAAATGGAAATTTTAAGTTCAGAAGTTGTAAAGGTCATCAAGCTGGTTATGGGTAAAGGTTGATTTATCATAACAAATAATGGGGGAAAGTTGTAATGATTTTTCAAGGAATAAAGATCCCAATTTTACTTAAAACAAACAAACAAACAAAAGCCCAAGGCATAGCATGTTAGAATTTCATTATTAGCCTATGCCCCATAGAGAACTTCATAGTTGTGATCCATAAAGAATTGTCAGACAGGTATCCTGGGATCAAGAAGTCTATGCACACAAGATGCACACAAGAGTCTTCAGTAAATTACAGAACCTGTAAAAAAAAAAAAAAAAAGCTATTATCTTTTTAGAAACAAAAGCAAAGAAAGCACAACCTCCTTTTAAGATACTTTTTTTTTTTCTTGTTACAAAAATAGTTCTTTGACCAACTTGCAATTTTAAATACAGTAGGTGAGAAAATATATCATGTTTAAGTTGTCTTAAAAGATTGTGGTGTTATCATTCAAAAGGAGGAGATGAAGACCTGGAAAGAAGAAGCTACTTTTAAAATTTCATAAAGCAGCATATGAGTAGAACTCAAGACTGAAAACAGATCTTCCAAAGCCTGTTCTAGCACTGCAGCCATGGCAATGCCTTGTGCCTTTTTGGCAAGATGAGCTGTGGGAAGCGCAAGCTCAGAAATGCAGTCACTGATTTCCAAGGGTCAACCTGCAAATTCTTGTGGGCTATTAAGAGAAACAACCTGTACTTCACTTGTCATGTTTGGTATAGAGGCCTATGAGTTGTTTCCTTTTTGTTTTGGGTGCCATCTGCATGGGATGCGATGTAGGCTGATGAACTTTTCGAACTGAAAGAAAATTATTCTATTTTTAACTACTTCAGTCGCCAAAAAAACCCAAGGATACTTTCTCAGTATTCACGCAGTGGAAAAGTGTCATTTTTCTATTTAACCAGACCTACACATTCTTGGAAAAGAGAATAAAATAATATATACATTTGAGTTTGAAAAAAAGTTTATTTTTTACTATTTTTTCCTAATAATAAGTTATTATGTTGGAGTTCTTAATTGGTTTGTGAATAACTGATGATCATGGCAATAACTGGAAGCATTGATCTACAAAATAATAGTTAATCCTGAAATATGTAGAAAAATAGGCTTCCTTACTGCATACTTAAAAATCTCTTACCAGTGGTCAAAAAATATGCAGGATGGAACAACAAACTATTCAGTACATCTGATTTATTTCTTACAGAGTTAGGAGGAGAGGCTTCCATCTTCTCTTTGAATCTACAGAGCACACATGTCAAAAGGGAAAAGCTAAATGTATTTTCAGACTCTACATAAACTTTCACAGGATAGTTTGGCATTTTTTTACTAATACATTTATAAAAAGTGTAGTATGGCTCTTTTTTTTGTCCTGGCAACTATAACCTCTTACTTCTGGGCATAATACTTCTTGCTATGAGCAGTCTCTCGGATTTAGTGTGGCACACAGTTCTTTTAGATCAGTGCTGCTAATGAAAGCAAGCATTATACCTGCTGGTAAATGTTTTCAGATTTGGCATTTTTAATTGTGCTGGATATTGGAAGACTAGATGTTAAGTTTAGATATATAATTTTGTACACAGTGCCACCTGGAGAATTTGGGAATAAGGTTTTGAATATTGGATTATTTTGGGTTTGCCTCATATTTATTCAAGCTGTTTATACAGGACTGTTGATGAGCTTTCTTGAAGTATGCTGTGTTTTGATACTGTTATCATTTCATATGTTAACACTTTGCTGGTTGTGTGGTCTAGAAGATGGATGTTTGCAAGGACTTGGGTGAGAATCCTGCCCAGTTCCAATTCTTGAAACCTTGGTATAGAAGGGAAATTCTCAAAGTCCTTTTGGAGCTGCTGTCTAGCTTTGCAAGATTGTGAGATTTGTGTTCTGTAAGATCCTATGTTTTGACTACTGAATTTCCTGGATGCTTAAAAATCTATGGCTGGATGTGTCCCTATGTGCTTCAGTCATAGTAATGTCAATAGCCAAGTCCTGACAAGACCTGTGAACTGGGCATTATTCTGCCTGTTGTGGTGCCTGATATGATGGATGTGATCAGAGCCAGGAGAACTTTCTAGGTTTGCAGTTCTCCATCCCTGGAGATTTTCAAGACCTGAGCAGTTAAAGCTCTGAATAACGTGGTCTGATCTCTGGTCTGACCCTGATTTGAGCAGGAACTTGGCTTTGATGACCTCTCGAGGTCCCTTCCAACCTGAATCATCGTATGATCCTGTGACCATAGGGGAACAAAGCAGATTGAATCCCCTTGTCGTTGGTATTTTCTGCTGCCTCACATTCAGAGGTGCCTGACTCTTCGTATGTATTGGACAGGCAGCAGATCGCGTTATTTGGATTTGAGAGTTTTTTGTATATTTTGCTCCACTTGCTAATGTTCTAAGAAAGTGTCCTATACAAAACCACTTTGATCTTACAGCTGTACAAAGTACAATTAAAGAAAAATAAGGTAATGATAAGCTTTCCTGTTTCCTTGCAATTATGGGTAGATTTTTGGAAGCCTGCTAGAAAATCTCTCCCTGCATTGAGCAAATGTAGGCCTAGATTTTAGGGAAGACTTGTTCAGTTTATGGCTTACATTGAGGTCATAAGAAATTTTTGAGCTATGCATATTTCCAGCATGAATCATTATGGTCTTGAGCAAGTGTTGTGTTGAGAGTTTGACTTTATTACTTATACAAATGCTTTGTAGTGGTTAGATTATCAGGTTAAAAATCTCTAATTTTGAAAGGATATTATGGTAAACAGAAACCCACAACAAATACAAAGTAATATGAAAAATTAATGGTTTTAGTATTTCTCAATCTTTTTTTCCTGATTCAAAAGACAGTTTTTAAAGGTTCTGTAGGACATAAACACTCGCACTGTAAACAAGATATTCAGATAGAGAGTTTTCATATTCTTGTCCTAAGATTTTATCTTTCTTGAAAAGCACTCTACAATTGAGCAAGATTCTGAATCTTTCATAATACACTGCTATCATTAGATGGTCCTATTTTTAAAATACAGTTGAAATCAAAGGCCTGGTAGATAAATTGGTGTTTGAAAACTGTGAAACTTAGTCAGTATAACGCACGCTTTCTATTGACGACGATAAAATGCACCAAAAGCCCTTCTCATTTCCTCGGGGGAGCAAGTTGGGGCAATTTTTTTTGTATCTATTTTTTTCTGGTACAATAGGATTCTATTGCAGAGGATCAGAGAGAAAGAGAGAATGTAGGTTTCAATATAATATACAGCAACTAAATTACCCCTCTCTTCATAAATTTGGACGTCTACCAAAATGTCATGAGATGGTATGAGAATTTAGACATCACCTTTTCTTTTTAATGTTTGCTATCCTGAGAACAAAAAAGGTTTCAGTCACCTAAATACAGGTTTTCCAAACTATGGTAAGAACCATGTCTCAAGAGAGACTTGTCAGGATTTTCTCCACCCCTACTATCTCTGTCTGGCTGTCTACCCACAGAGTAACTGAGTGGAGAAGTGAGCTGCTCGTATAAGAGGGCTGGGCTGTCACCCCGGGAGTGAGCATCCTTCATCTTCCAGTGTTGCCAACTTCCATTATCCCAACAGAATTTCCCTTGGAAGAACATTCTGCTAATATCTGTAGGATCCTCTCACAAAGTGGCTTGTTCTGTTCATTTCTGTGATGCGAGGCAAGAAGAGGAACACAAAAGAGCAGGCAGGAATTAGCATTCCCTCTTTCTCACCATGCAATTGGATTATGGGGGCAAGGCAGAATTTACCTGCATCAGTAATTATTGTGTGATTCTAGGATCTGTTTCTGTCCATGACATATATTTTTTTTTTAATGCAGAAGGGGAACATCAGGTCCGAACTCCCTCACATGTTCAGGGAAGAATGGCAAAGCAGGAAATCTAAACTGCTTCAAGTGAAAGCCTTTCATAAATTAAAGCTTTTATGTTCTACTTCTCCTCTGACTGGCATAGCGTTTTCCTTTCTGTATGTTGTTTTGGTGTGTCTAGTGGCTACATGTAAGAGCGGTGACATTTATATGAAGTGAGTCTATTAAATTCTTTATAATGAATAGCATGTAACTGTAAAACATATACAGTTTTCTCATTTTGCCCTCCTCTGGGAGACTACGACAACATTTTGGCAAGTAGGAGTAAACAGCTTTGTGTTGGCATGCAGTAAATTAAACTGAGTAATTAAAATCAATAGCGAAACACTAGCTAGGCAGAAAGGTCATATAACACAACAGAAAACTGTTGGGTAGCATATTGCAGGAAATCAAAATAAATTTCTGAACTTTTCATTATTCTTTACGTGCCTGAAACTGGTCTTAAAAGGCTTGTGAGATACAGCAGGGTATTGATAATGACAGGGTCATTCTCTGAGATGGAATAAAAATATTTAAATGCTAATATATGAGTATTTTCAGGGTACAGGGCTGCCAGACACAGTAGAATATAGGAAAAAGGACTTTCATTTTACTACTACTATATAAACTTTTGTTTAGGTTGGCTTAGCATATCACTTAGTAATGCTTGCAAATACTGAAGTAAAGTACACCAGTCAGCGGTCTCTGTCAGTGCAAGTGTCAGTTTTAAGTTTTATGTCAATGTTTCCCTGATCAGCTTGCTAGCCGGTACTGTTCTGCCTTCAAGTGGAGAAAAAAAATGCCTGGATGATTTTGTGAGGTGTTTCAAGTATTCCTGCAGCTCGGGAAGGGGGGGTGAGTGTCAAATTCTTCAGATCCAAACCAGCAATAGTCCCAAAGTGAGCAATGGCTGAGGAACGTGCCCCAACAATTTAGGGGATATGCCAACTTTAAAGCTACACATGAGGTCTTTACTGCAATTGCGAGGTTCGAGTAAGTAGATAACACCTCTGATATCAGGATGCTGTTCTAAGTCATTGCACTTCTCTTATGACCATGGCTTCCAAAAGGAAGTCTGTGGTAGGTGTTTGCTTTTTTTGCTGCTGAAATGTGTTACAGTGGTGGAAGGAAGTGGGAGGAAATCATGAAACACGACTCTGGGAAAAGTGGAGATGTAAGATGAGTTGTTAAGAAGTGTTTGCTTGGGAGACACTGAAAAGGAATCAAAGGCATAGTTAACCTGTAACAAGTATGTTCAGTCATGAAGTGGTTATGGATTAAAGAACATATTTTATAAAATTGACTGGTTGAGTTGGGAAAATCAGAAAGCTTTAAGGCCTGTGAGCTCTTCTGGCTGAGCTTTGCTTGCTTTTTCCAGCTCTGTCTCTTGTAATGGGCAATGTTACTCTGCCTTTCTTATCTCTTGAATTTGCCAGCTCTATTAGCTTTCTCTTAGGCAACTGTCAGAGAGAAGAGATCTTGCTGTGTCATCATCCAGGATGTATGAAATTTCGTGTTTATAAGCCTTTCCTTAGGTCTTCATTTTTGGATTTCTCCTACACAATTTTGAGAAGCTTGTCCTGATTGTGCAAATCCTGGGACACTGTGTGGCTCTAACAGCTCTCAGCGGATCAGTGTTGGGGTTTTTTTTAGGGTAAGTGCTGAGTTATAGTGCATTTATCTGACAAATCACAGCCTTCAGCCAGTCGGGCACTGGATGGATAGTTGTGAAACAAAAGCAGTGAGTTATTGTTGGACTGTGCTCTTCCTGATGTTGGTTAATATCCCTTCCAATGTTTGTAATTTCTATGTAAAATATTTTTTTTTCCTGCATTCATTTATATTGTCTGTTTTGAATTTAATCCTAGTAATTTCAAAACAATAACAGTGACAGGCAGCTTTGTACTGGCTGTCTATGAGATAGCCATGTCTTGTCTTTTAAAGCCATACTGTATTCTAATAAATGAGTGCTAGAAACTGGTTGAGACTAGCTACTGTGCAGACTGATCTGTCACTCAAAGTTGTGTTCAGATTTGGTTTGCTTGAGTTATGAAAATGACTTGGCCTTTTACCCATTCCCTTGAGAACACGTGTCCGCATCCTACAATCAGCGCAGGACAAACACAAACCAGGCGCGCTCATCTGCTGATGGGAGACTCCAAGGATCTGGAGAGCAGGAGTGTTGCAGCTTCCCATTATCTGCATTAGCATTACTGTGTAGG